>NC_141027.1:42562500-42820000 GCF_052040795.2 Danio rerio
AAACATTCATTCTGTTTATGAAATGTGTCCATTGAGAGCTGAAGGTCAGAAACGTATTTCAAAGGAGACTTGAAGAAAAAAGCCATTTATACCAAAATTGATGGGAGTTCTGTCTATGCCGCGAGGAGTTCAAACTTATCTGCTCTTAGAAAGGTGGAAGGGGGGTCATTCGTCCCCCAATCACTGATCTTGAACTCAGATCAAAATCAGATCAAATCAGGTCAATCAGATCAAAGCTACATAGGAGACACTCACATTTAATATAACCAGCAATCAAGAAACATGACAACTCAATCATTATACTGAGCACTCCAGTGAAGAATCTTTTTTTTGTCAACTTTCCTAGTTTACTTTAACAGTTAATTGGTAAATACTGATTGTAAATAATTGGAAATATAATCTTTCAAATGTTGTATATGGAGCATTGTGTGACAATGGGTATAAATTAAAGCCACAATATTTTAATGTTCTTTCATAATGCTGTAAATGAACTGCAAATGATCCACATAATCTAGAAGAATTGGCTCAGAACAAACCAGTTTGTTTTCATTTTAGTAATTTACTTTAAAAGTAGAATGTGTTAAAACAATAATAGACATTTTTAAGATGAGAGATAATATTAGAATTAAAAATATGATAACGCCAAGGAAAAGCATTTTACTGGTTCATTCAAAACTAGAGTTTAGTCAGATCATTCTTGTCAAGTTGATTGACTGCAGTGTGTTGAGGTTGTCTTATCTTAGCTCACTGAGACAGGATATGTTGAGATACATGTGATGTTTTTTTTTCCAATCTACTGTTAATCTTTTCTGAGCCGTGTACTCACCAGAAGCGTTCTTTAGATAACCGTTCGAGTCCACCGATGTGTACATGACATACGGGCCAGGCTGGTTCACACCAAAGGGCTGTGGGGTGGATAGAAAAGATTAACGACAAATACACAGACAATCAAACTATTAGAAAATACAATTATAGTAATGGACCCTTTTCACAAGCCTGTTATAATGCAATTAACCATCATCAGCATCCCAAATCCTTGAAAGATTTTATTATATTTATATATTTTTAAAAAACATATGAACATTTATTTTCTCAGCGATGGGTTGCAGATGGAAGTGCATCAGCTGTGGCAACACCCAGATTAATAAATGGACTAAGCCGAAAAGAAAATGAATGAATGAATGAATAAATGAACATTTATTTGTGTTTATAAATGTATTTTATCATCTTTTCTTTAAATGACAAAAAACGAATTACTGCTTGTGCGAGGCATTTCTAATGCAGCATCTATGGGGGCAGGACAGTAAATTAGACATTATTCTCTCTGGCTACTGTTTTCATTCTTCCACATTTTCCTTGTTTTGAAAGTGTTGATAACACCATTGTAGAGTTTTTCTTTTTTATTATTTGAGCAAATTTGATATAAATAAAATATAAAATTTGTTGTATTTTCCCATTCACTGCGCAAAGTTTTCCCAACTATGACGACTTCCACAACTGAGAAACCTGGAAATGTGAAAAGGGTTTTTAAAACTAACTTTAAAAAGCAAAACAACAATAACAACGACAAAAAAAAAAGAATAAATAAATAATAATAATAATAAACAAGTATCTCAGGTGTAATGTGATCACATTAGAAAAAAGGGCTTAATTTCAAACAAAGCAGCTTTTTGTTGGTCAAAGACATTTTTTTTATAGTTACTTTTATACTTAAATATAAATATACTGCAAGTTGCCATAGAACGATTTCTGTCTGTTTAACTTGGCGTACTAAGACACATTTAAAGGTTCAAGACACCCTGGAGTACTTTTTTTCACATTCTAACAGATTTGTGTGTAGAGCATCAGCTAAGACAACGTTGACACCTGTCAGCTTTAATTGTGGGGAAAACTGGATAATTTTGTGCTTTTATCAGCTTATTTCAACTTATTTCTCTTTCAGGTTTAAAATCATTTTTGGGGTGGGATCAAAATCGGTGACGAAAATTTGCTAGTGGAGTGATCACACATCGATTGTTTATAGCTTAGTTTTCTTATCCTATGAGAAGACCCCGCTTCTTAATTATTCATGAGAGCATGTGCTTTCCGAAGGCAAGGCAGATCTGCCAAGCTGTGAGACCCAATGATTGGGAGAGGCTGCGTCAGCACACGGCATGGGGCGTATTTGTTTGCTTCCATAATCCACAGGGTTTGTTGCATGTTTTTCACTGCTATTCTGTCAGGGAGAATACAGCAAAGCGATTGGTTTGTGGAAAGCATTTTTTATCGTGAGAGCTATACAAGAAATGGAGAATTGTGAAAATGTAACTTTTATGCGTTGAGTTTGTTACCATTCAGACACATCGCCTATCCTTGCTGCTGTGTTTGCATGTGTAAAATCTCGAAATTACCAGTAAGACTAATGGTTGGAATAGACAGGGCAAGACACCTGCTGCACTGCTATCAACTGTGTCTGCATTCAGACACAGGGATTGAAGAGAAGTCCTCCTCATTTATAGTGTTTAGATAAATATGACTATCTATATAACAATACAAATAATTGTGGTTATGTGTATATGAAATTTTGAATAGCATATGTAGCAGGGCATTAAATTACTTACTGTTTATTTCTTTGCATTTTAACTTTGTAAACTATAAAATCATGTGTGCCTCATTTTGTGAGCCAACTGACAACAGTTGTTCGCTCCCCTCTTTTTCCCCTGCTCTGCTGGCCCTCTGCTCACACCGCTCCATGCCCATCATGAAGCATTTTTTTAAAATTCTAAAATAGACTTGAACCAAAAGAGGGGGATTTCATGGCCCTAAAAAACACACAAACATTTCTATAATGGTATATTACTAATAAAATACTATCACTTTTAAATTCAAACAGAAAAAAATATACAAATATAAAAACAAATTCTAATAAAACCACAACACTGTAGTATCTCTACGGTAAAAAAATTAAAACCTAAAAATAAACCTAAAATTAAAACCTAAAAATAGCTAAAAGCCAATGACAACAGAAGCTGTCATAGGTTCCTAAATAAAAAATAATACAAACAAAGATGGATCCAAGATACAGGTGTCTTTATTGACCTAAGGTCAAAAATATTAGTCCAAGTAAGTCCAAAACAGAGTTTATAAGTAAGCAAACGCCATAGCTGAAACATAAGCTGATAACATTCTGAAGACAGCTTAAACTAGGTAAACAGCACAGGTAAGCCAGAGAAAAGTCAACAGGAGTTCTGACAAGACACAGAGTTAGCATGAACAAACAAAAATGAACTGACCACAAAACAAAAACGCCAATCAGATATAGCTGTGCTAATTAGCCACAGCTGAGGTGGCTGATCAGAACAGCTGATCGGCATTAAACAATAAAACCATGTGATCACAACAACACCAACATGCAACACCAAATGCACTTGGAGGTAAGCAAAACATAACCATGTGACAACAACACAGACAACATCAGAGAGTTTGCACAAACACACAGCCATGACAGAAACCAGACAAATAAAATTGAGGTAAAAAAAAAAATAAGCATGCCTTCCTCTCAATAACAGTAAACAAACAAGCAAATATACAACTAAACTGTCTACATATTGGCTCATTCAACCACACACACCTCACGAATTTAACAGCTCCCTAACCTTTATGTAATTTTTAAAATGACTGAGCTGCTCGGTTCATAAACTCCTCTCACACCATACAAGCCGTAAACATACAAGCATCAAGGATTTCCACGCGATTTCTCCTGATGAGAAACAAAAATTCTATACAAGCTCATAAGACAGCAAAAACTACACCACATACTGTTCGCCCAGCTAAATATGACCTAATGCTGAGATGCTGAGATAATGCAACAGTCTCATGTGAAGTGATACAACCATATATTTGGTCACATGAACAGGATCTTTGATGGAAAACCTCATCGTACAATCCTGGGAAATTGTAAATGTGATTTCATTTTCTGGCAGACAACCTGTCCGCTGCAGCTCTTCTGACCTCCTATATTGGCCTGATGATGATTATGATGCCCTTGACTGCTTGTATGCAAGTATATGTGTGTGTGTTTTCAGCTCGCATCCACACAGATCACCACAGGTTACACAGACCCAGCTCCAGCCTCCTACAAACATTGAGACACACGAGAGATGTCCATCAACATCCGACAGTAATGCGGGGCCAGCGCTGGCTCATTGCCGGGGAGATGGGGCAGACCCACTACTACATGCCAGCTTCTCAATTATGGATACTTTTCTCTGTGCAGACAATGACCCTGGGAACTGAAAACTAACAGCATGCCAGGAACAAGTGGGCATAAATTTTTAAACAGATGTAGTTGTGGGGCATGATTATGGGCAGGGAGGGTGAAATGATTCCCTCGTTGTAAATTACGCTCCACCGTAGATGATGAATCCAGCCAATGGACAATGTTGACAGAAAGTGAGACAATCCTGGAGCAGAAGCTCTCCGTCACTTGGTGCCAAACTGACAGAAATGAGGGAAAGGATGACCTGGCAGCATCAGATACAGATGAAAAATGTCCAGGCAAACACACAACAATGAGGGCAAAGAACACGGCCAGGAAATTTGACGTCAGTGAGACTTAACAGTTATTTGGACCTGATGACCTTCTCCATTGCCAGAATCCATCACAGAGTTCACCTTTATTATGCCATTTTCATTTTTGGTTTGCTAACTATGGAGGCACGTTTATTCTGCCTGCAATCACAACTCTTAAAAGGATAGGGGTTTGTAAGATTTAAAAAAAATGTTTTCAAAATCAAAAATCCTATGCTTGAAGTTACATGATGACATTCTTTTGAAATAATATACTGTACACTCACCGGCCACTTTATTAGGTACAGTTGTCCATTTCTGTCTAACTGCTCGTTAATGCAAATGTTTAGTCAGCCAACTTTTAGTCATCATATGGCAGCAACTCAATGCATTTAGGCATGTAGAGATGGTCAAGATCATCTGCTGAAGGTCAAACTGATCATCAGAATGGAGAAGAAAGGTGATTTTAGGGCCTACTCACACTATGCTATCCGAACCGTGCCAGGCCCGTTTCCCGGATCGTTTGAGAAGTGTGAGTGCGCTGAATTGGGCTCAGGCACGGTTCACTTAGCCGGCCCTTGCCCGGTTGGAAGAAGTGGGCCTGAGCGCGGTTCACTTGGGCTTTGGAAGTCCGAAACTGAAAGCTTGACGTGACTTTTAAGGGGCTGTTTCATTTGAATCTATTAATCATTCTTACTGTTCAATGAACGCAAACTGCCGTAGATTATTAAAGACGCAAACCCATCAATCCACGACAGCTGCGCACCTTCAGCAAACCTCATTCCTGCAGCACGAGGACTTTATGATTGTTTATGAGCGCCAAAAGTGGCGGATCTGTTCAGCGAAATATCTGACTGCATGTCAACACATCCCTACAGACTGTTTGGCGAAATATTTGACTGCATGTCACTGCATATCAAACGACTGAAACGATATAACTAGAGAAATCTCCACTGTGCTGAGCAAGAGCGCTTACTGAACAGCGCTGCATCGATGACGTAAACGTCCCCATGTCCGATTGTAGTGTGAGCGTGAGCCATCGGGGGAGACGGGAGAGGGGACAAGCGTGCTTTGGCCTGGTTCGAGGCAACTGTACATAGTGTGAGTACGGCCTAAGTGACTTTATACATGGCATGGTTGATGTTGCCAGACTGGTTGGTCTAAGTATTTCAGAAACTTCTGGTCTACTGGGATTTTCACACACAACCGTCTCTAGAGATTACAGAGAATGGACCGAAAAAGAGAAAATATTAAGTGAGCGGCAGTTCAGTGGGTGCAAATACCTTATTGATGCCAGAGGTCAGAGGAAATGGCCAGACTGGTTCCAGCTGATAGAAAGGTAACAGTAACTCAAATAACCACTCATTACAACCAAGGTCTGCAGAAGAGAGCATCTCTGAACATCGAACCTTCAGGGAAATGGGTCAAAGCAGCAGAAGACCACACCGGGTGCCATTCCTGTCAGCTAAGAACAGGAAACTAAGGCTACAACTTGCACAGACTCACCAAAATTGGACAAAACAAAATTGGAAAAACGTTGCCTGGTCTGATGAGTCTCGATTTCTGCTGTGACATTCGAATGGTAGGGTCAGAATTTGGCATCAAGAACAAGAAAGCATAGATCTGTCCTGCCTAGTTTCAACGGTTCAGGCTGGTGGTGCTGGTGTAATGATGTGGGGGAAATTCAGGGGGGAAAAGTGTGGGGCAAACTTTAGGCCCATTAGTACAGGTTGAGCATTGTGTTAACACCACAGCCTACCTGAGTATTGTTGCTGACCATGTTCCTTTCTGATGACCACAGTGTACCCATCTTCTGATAACTACTTCCAGCAGGATACTGCGCCATGTCAAAAAGCGTGAATCATTTCAGCCTGGTTTGTTAAACATGACAACTAGTTTACTGTACTCAAATGACCTCCACAGTCACCAGACCTCAATCCAATAGAGTATCTTTGGGATGTGGTGGAACGAAAGCTTTGCATCATGGACGTGCAGCCGACAAATCAGCAGCAACTGTGTGATGATATCATGTCAATATGGACCAAAATCTCTGAGGAATATTTCCAGTGCCTTGTTAAATCTGTGCCACAAAGGATTAAGGTAGTTCAAAAAAATGAGTCCTACCCGGTACTAGTAAGGTGTACCTAAAAATGTGAGGGTAGCCGGTAAGTGTGAATACAAAAAAATATTATGAACTTTCAGCATCAATTACTCTAGTCTCATGCCACATAATCTTTCGTCATTCTAATATGTCAATTGTAATTTTTAAAATATGAGCAATATTTTTGTAGAAAGTGAAATATAAAGTTAAAAATGTAATATTACATTATAAGTGTATTTTACATGTAACCAGTTTAGTTCACCCTTGCTTAATAAGAATACAAAGTATTTTTATTTCAAAAACATATTACTGATCATAAATGTGACTATAAATCTTGTAAGAGTGGCTCTTAATTTTTGTACATTTGTAATAAGCTAAAAATCAGTAACATCCTAAGTCTGCCTATAAAAGAAATAACAGTTATATGCAGTGAAGCACACAGAGGATCTACTGTTATCAAGAAAATCTTCTAAAGGAAAGCTTAATCACACAGAAAGACGTCATCTGACCCAGACATGACTGGCAAACACATCAGAGGCCAGTTACAAAAAATATAATAATAAATAAAAAATAACCTTAATTAAACTCTTCAAATTGACTGAAGCATAGTAAACAGCTTGAAAGCTCTGGACTACATCAAGCATGCAAGGACAGGTGTATAATCCATAATCTTTCGGAAAAAACAACCAAAAACCAAAGTTTTGACTGAGCATGCCAGAGAACACAAAGAAACAGGGAAACAATGTAAACGTGGGAAGATGAAGCATCAGAGGAAACAAAGTGATGCCTAAGACAGCAGAGAGGCAAGAGGCAGCTAAAAGGAGATGAATGGATAAGTCATAAGAACTGGATGGGGAATAACAAACACCTCAGTGAGCGACTGTAACTGTGGACCAAAATTTTCAAAGAGACTTTGAACAAACAACTCCAAAAGAACTCAATAAGACTTACTTCAAAGTACAGCATATATTGCAATAATTTGTGTGGGTACATTGCCTCAACTACTGTTTAAAATTAGCTAGTGGTTTAAAGAACATGATGATGACTTCAGGGTGTTGCTCTTGCTTCCAAATTCCTCAGATCTCAAACCAATTGAGCATCTTTGGGAGCTGCTAGACCAACAAATTTGGCAGCTCCATCTCACAACCTACACAACTTGAAGAATCTGCTGCCAGATACCAGATCTTGATACAATTTACCAGAGTAAAGTGGGTAAAAAGCCAACAAGGGACAAGCAAAATATTATAATGATGTTCATTGTTGTTAGCCTCATTGGAAATTTTAGCGAAATGTAAAATACCTTGTTCCGGCTGCGTTTTATGCACATTTCAGATGATAAATCCACTAGAGGGTGCTGTTAAGATTTTACGAATAAATAAAATACATTACTTCTGGAATGTTTTGTTGCACATTTCAGATGCACATCTTTACGTACAAGATTACCTAAAACAGTTACCCACTGACCTAAACCCTTTCCTTAACCAAACCAATAGTTTTAAAAACCAAATGTAAGCAAAAAGTGTACTGCAACCTTGGTTTTTACATTGCTTTCATCTCTTTTGTGGAACTGTGCTACATTACACTTGAAGCAAAGCGCTCTGCATCACAAGAACAACACGTACAAAGTGAGCTACCAAGCAAACTGACCATGCTGGAAATGTTGTCCATCTGGAGGTAAGTAAGGCAAACGTATTTCATTACAAACCACAGACATCATTAAGTTGTTTTGCGGTATTTTTTGGTGTTGTAGAAAGAACTGCACAAAAATAACAATTTATTAGTTGATAATATGTCCATGCACTGTAAATATCATTAGAGTAGGAACAAGTTTTCGGGCATCATATTATATATTTTTGGCATTCATTTTATTTGAAACTGCAGTCAAATACGTTTTTATGTGGTTTCATATTGGTATTTCCGATGAAAGGCTCCTATTGAATTAGATATAAATCAGTACATGATCTTATGCACCAAGTGAATAGTTCAAAATATTCTGCCAGTAGCTGAGATCAAATGAAAGATTAAACATTGCCTAATTGTCAAGGTAAGACAAAGTTTTAGGGAAACATGTTTAGAAATAGTCATTATTCTTGTAACGTACACACCCCACCATTAAAGGTGTGATAAAACACATATCTGCAGATCAAACAGTTGGGAAATTATAGTTTACCACTGACCAGGCTTTATAGTTCATACATAATATAATTTATAATTGACCTGGCATTCTGGTTTCCCATTGGTTAAAAAAAATGTAACAAACATTCACGGCTTGTATTATTTTTAATGAAGAGATTGTATAAAATTAAATGAAATGCAGAGAAGGCACTTGGTTTAGTGAACTGGTTTTTGTGTTCTGAGATATGGAGAGAGATAAATGTGGTTTTGCTGGGGCAGTTTAAACAGACTAAATGACATGGAGAAATCCTGAATACATAATCAAGAAAGAGGTATTTCCACCGGAGGGTCCCAATTAGGGGCAAATTTTTAATTTAATGCCGTCTTCAAGGACATCTTACAGTATGTGATTTACACAAGCTGTATGCAGACACGATGTGCAGCGTACGCAACACAAAAAAAAATAGGGCAAATGTAAATAGCTACCATCCAGAACATATGAATTCGTTTGAACTACATGCAACTAACATCCCTGTTTCAGCATCTGAATAATAATTCACTTGTACTCAGCGTCAGACTGCATAACACGTATGTCAGAGGTCCAGCAGGAATGAGCAAGGACTCAGGCCCATCTTAAAGAGCTTTTATTTAATCATAGAGCCCTCTGCTATTCACTGGCCTCAGGGCAAACTGTCTGCACTCTGCATTTCACTGAGTTGCTGAGCACATGCGACGTGATCTGTGTGTTTGTGCGTGTCTAAAGAAGAGGATGAGCGGCTGGGCAGAAAAAGTATTATCTCTTCATTATGAAGGATGACAGTTAACGAAGGGGTCTCTGAGTGTGTGTGTTGCTCCTGTATTAACAGAGTGATGAATTGCTCTGGGACCCTGCCAAATGCACAGTGCTGCTCTCATACACACACACCTTTCAGTAACATCTCTTCCTGCTTAATAAACTCTTTAGTGTGTCTGAAACTGCTTTGTATTCTCTAAATTGTTTATTATCTAGAGATTTGGCCATTCTGTTGTTCAAATTAGGACTGGTTTAATTTTCGATGTTCACTCTTATACCTGTAATGCACTTTGACTCTACAGTGTCCGACCAACAAATTCACCTACACTCATTTTTATTCACTTCTTGACCTTCTACATTCTCTATGTTTGATTTAGTATTTACTGAAAACAGCAACTAAGTAAAGTCACTTGACATGTGGCTACAGCAGATCTTTTAGACAACTCCAGATAATGGAGAAAAGTGAAAGCGAGTATAGAAATACACAATCGGTGGCTGGAGAGAGTGAGGAGTGGACTGATGGAAAAGCAAAGGCCAGACAAAAATGAAAGCAAGCAAAGTACTAAAGTGTTCACAGACAAAAGAAGAGAATGTAAAAGTAAGACCAAAAATAAAAGTGAGAACATAAAAGCTTGTCTTCTCGTCAGAATGAGGACAGCTTTCGACACGCTTGTCCCTGACCTTAACAGCTAGTCAACAATGACAGACAAGCAAAGATAACGTGACAGGCATTCAGCTTTCTACAGCATGTTCATAAGACATACCAGCTTGTAGTACAGTGGTCGAATAATATACTGAAGATTATTTGCCCAATATAATTTTAATTTTAAAGTACAGACATTGGCTGAAGGTTTCACATCTGACTGATTAGTGTAAAGTCAGTGCAAAAATATTCTAATAATTATATATACACTCACTGGACACTTTATTAGGTACACCTTACTAGTACCGGCTTGGGACTGTTTTTGCCTTCGGAACTGCCTTAATCATTGGACATGGTCAGCAACAATACTCAGGTAGGCTGTGAAGTATCAATCGATGTTCAATTAATACTAATGGGCAAGTGTGCCAAGAAAATATCCCTCACACCATTACATCTAAGCCACCAGCCTAAATCGTTGATACAAGTAGGAATGTATGAGCACGCACACGCGCAAACAGACACACACACGCATGCATACACACACACTTTCTAAGGGTGTGCTGACACTTGTAGTTCAGTTTTCTTGTTTGCTTGGTCTGGACTTGTCTGGTGTGCAACGAGGTTCAGATGACACTGTTCACACTAACTCAGATAAAACCCACCAACAAAGCAATCGCACCAGAGTTCATTTTAATCAAACCAAACATAACAAAAAATCCACACTGGCCAAAAATCCTCAATGTTTGGCCAAGCAAATAAAATGATTAAGTGAACATGCAAAAGAAAGGGGATGTGGGTAATATTTTGACTGATGTGCATATGTACTGTTCTCAAACACATTGCATCTGGGTCTTTTCAGCAGATTTTATCACAAACTGTTCTTTGTTTTTAGTTAAACATTAAATTAGGTTAAACAGTTAACTAGTTAAACATGTACTTAGACTTTATCAATAAGTGTTCTTTGCTGCTTTTGGACTAAAAATGGTGTTTTGCACCATATTTTAACTAAACGCGATGTGGTGCCACGATTCACAATAAAATGCATCTTTACCATGCTAAAAGCAGTTTTGCCCTAACAATCTACGATGGCGATTCACAAAATTTATATTTTTAAAATGCTTCCTATTTCCACGACATCGCAGTTCAGTGCGGAGCACGTTAGTTATCCACCTATGAAAGTCCAAATGTTTTGCCTAATACACACAGGATGTACTGTGGGGTTTTGGAGATGTATACATCACCATATGGGGCATGAGAATAGAATGTGCATTAGGATATAACTCAGTTTTTTGACCACACTTCGCTATTATTGTTCATTTATTCATTTGCTGCAAATTAGAACTGAATTTAGAAATAGTTTTAAAATGAATCTTTGCGCTTAACAAATGAAATTAAATATATAGGCTAATGGATGCCTTCAGTGGAGTGCGTACAGCACTGTTTTCCTAATCTATGAAAGTAAAAGAGTAAAGTAAAGAGTAAAAGTAAAGTAAAAAGAAAGTAAAAAGGCTGAATGGAGGAAGCTTGGTCTTTATCCTTGCGCTGCAGATGGTCTGTTTAACTGTTTTCTTGCTAGTAAAGCATTCAGTTTTTCCACTACAAAATCCACCATGTAAATAGCGAATGTGTCATGGCACAACACAACTAACTCAATAAGCGATGAAGCTGTTATTGGTTTAAAGCATGTTATGCTCAAAACACACCCATAACTCATTAAGTGAATAAGCACAACCCTGTTAAACAAATGGCCACTGCGCAGAGCGTATTTTACCATCCTTAAAATAGCAAAAGTGGATTCAGACATGCCTTTAATGCTTTTGTGTCATGCGCTTTAGACTTTGTGCCTAATCATTAAAATAGTGCCCTTAGTGTTGAATGCTATCAATATGACTACAAATAGTTCACCTGAGATCTTGAAAATAAATAACTAGCAGACAGTTGAAAGAAAAAAAAAAGAAAAGTCAGAACTGTGCATCCAGAACAACATCAGTCATGCAGAAGCCTATTAATAATGTCAAAAAGGGTTTAATATGTATTGATTAGATTAAAAGCCTTTCCTATTTTGGTGGGAGTGCAGTGGTTTTTATTTAAAACTTTATGTCATGTTGCAGTATGTGGAATGTTGGAATATGTTGTTAGAACAAGGTGTTAAGGCTTGAAAAGCTGCTTCACGCAATGCAGAATGACAACATTAATCAAACTCATTCAGATCACTTTGTTTTCAGTGCATGCCTGTGAAACATGTTGAAAACTACATATAATGCTGTTTAAAGAATGATGATTTTCATGTGTTTTCAGCCGATTTCATCACCAACTCTTCTTGGGTGTCTTGAATAAGAAAGAAAAGGAGGAAAAAACAGGTCAAAACTCACCTTGACTTTTTCTGGACAGTCATTGGAGCACAGGCCACTGAGCACTGCAGAGAGAAAATGATAATAACAAAGAAAGAGAATCACAACATTGTCTTAAACATATGGTCCTCAGATAAGACAAGCTGATAACAGCATCCATATCAAATCCACCTCAAAACACTCTGTTAAAACAAAAGGAAGAAGTACTGTACATTCTAGTATCACACAGTATATCAGAATCTCCTGCTCCCAAACTCATCTTCAGCCAGCAATTATGCCTGGGGAAAATGAACAGGACAAAATGCACACTAAATTTCCCCTAATGGTGTGAAATAAGAGCCAGACTTTCTGCTTCTCTAGAGGCCAGAACTGAACGTGTGTTAGAGAACAGCGCATATGAAAGAGAAAGTACAAATCATTAATTGCTCATTAGCGGCACACAAAGAACCATCTGTGTACTTGTGCATCTGTCTTTATCTAAACGCAGCATTAGATTTTTAAACTGCCAGTGACAAGGCAGCACTATTTAAAGACACAGTAAATTAGAAAGTTCAGGGTGGTAGAACACCAGCATAAATGATATCAAGAAAAAAGTAAAGGACAAAGAAAAAAAAAAGGTCTGTGATGGAAAAACAAATGATGAAAATGTTTCAATCACTCTTTGTCTGCTGGAAACTTCCAGAATTTCTTATTTGGTCTGGCAGACACTTGTTCTGCATGAGTTATTAGGAATGTGAAATCAAATATGTGGCTTTGGTTTTTGAAAGCAAATGTACTGAGGGGTGAAGACGAGGCGTGACATGAAGTCTGAAATAATTTTTCATTCATGCCCAGTCTAACAGTCTTTTTTGTGTGCTTGAAAGACGAGAACAGACAGATGAAGAGCATCTTTTAAAGTTCTCCTTGAATATTGAATATCTCCTTGAATGAATATTACTGACAGCCCATTCGTAATGTTTTATGGACAGCATTTTGTACGGCCTTCTAGTTTAGTAAATAGGTAATGAAGAAATTTGTGTAATAGGAAATAGTATAATTCAGTGGGTTTATTGTGAAAAATCAGTGTAAATTTTTCATTTAAAACAAATTAAAAAGCATTTAAAAATTAACATGACATTTTGGGTAACACTTTACAATAACATTGAAATAGTTCATGTTAGTTAATGTATTATTCATTCATTTTATTGTCGGCTTAGTCCCTTTATTAATCCAGGGTTGCCACAGCGGATTGAACCGCCAACTTATCCAGCAAGTTTTTATGCAGCGGATACCCTTCCAGCCGCAACCCATTTCTGGGAAACATCCACACACACATTCACACACACACTCATACACTACGGACAATTTAGCCTACCCAGTTCACCTGTACCACATGTCTTTGGACTGTGGTGGAAACCGGAGCACCCAGAGGCAGGGAGAACATGCAAACTCCACACAGAAACGCCAACTGAGCCAAGGTTCGAACCAGCGACCCAGCGACCTTCTTACAGTGAGGCGACAGCACTACCTACTGCACCACTGCCTCGCCCATAGTTAATGCATTAGTTAACATGAATTAACAGTGAACCACATCTGTCAAGCATTACTTTATCTCTTGTTAATGTTACTAAACATAATAATGTGTTATCAAATGCATTAGCCATTAATACATAAACTTATGGTGAACAACGACTTCAGCACTATATATTACCTTAATAATTTATTTCTTTACATTAACAGCCAAATAATTTTTTGTACATTTTACATAAATTAAATATTTTATGTATTATATTATACATTATTATAATATATTTTTATTATTAAATATTTTACATATGTATTTTAAATAAAGTGATCAGCATAATTGAGTGCACACCATTTTGAAAATGAATACAGTGAATATAGGCAATGTATTTTGGTGCATTTAAACAAAACAGATTTATTAAACAGATATATTTATTAAACAATATTAAATAATAAATACTATTTTAGTCACAAAACATATTTAGAAATTAAAAGACAATTAAATTCAAGCAAAATATTTTTAAAAATTACAACCTAAAAAATTTTGAACAAAAGAAATCTTTTTTTTTATTTTCTTGATTTTTCCTCTTTTTAAATTTTTACTTAATATTTTTATATAACATTTAAATTTGTGTGTACTAGTTTTTGGTCCGTTATTGTAAGTTACTTTGTTAGATAAGCTTCAGATTTGGCTTCAGTACTGACTAATCTATAATGTATAAGCACAAATATAATATTGTATAGCTTTCTATTAACAGTATGAATTTTAAAGATAAATCTGTGAGGGGTGTACTGATATACAGTATGCTGAGCACTGTATACACTAATGCATTGGTTCACGGATTTGATAAAATGACCTGTAACAATGGACGACACATGTATTCAGCAATACTGAATCTGTTATGTAAAGTGAACATATACTATTTTCAGTTCATTCTCAGTCATTTTTTATTTACAAAGCACATTTTAAAAAAACAATTCAAAGTTGCTCTACAAATTATAATAAACACACAAAATTGTAAATTAGTAAACATACTAAACTCTTACAGAGGAAATAAAAAAATAGGAACTTACACTAAAGAGGAATATCTTGAGTTTGAGTTGAAAAACAAAACAATGAAGAGAGTTCGAAATGAGTCTGGATGGTTGTTCTAAAGTTTAATTAAGCTTGTTCTTAAGCTTTAATCTCGATCTACAAACAGACAGCATTCCAAAGCTGCCAGATCTAAGTGACCTAGATGGAGTTTAATAAGAGTATTAGTAAGATATGATGGTGCAAGGCGTTTAACTGGTTGCCAATGCAGAGGCTAAGATGCCAGAGATATGATCAAATTTTCGACTTCCTGCACTGAAAAAAAACGATGTCTTCAAAACTGCTGCAAACTATTTATTTGTGTTGAATTTAAACAAAAAAGTGCTTACAACCACTAAAAAAAATAGTACATCCAAGGAATCATCTTTAAATTATATATTTTTGTCTTGCAGCCTCATTTTGTGCCATTTGAGTCATCTGAGCGATGGTTGATTAGTTCCATGGTAGAGTGAATTGAAGTAATTGAGGCTGAAAGTTATAAATGCATGGATAACTCATTCAAAGTTTTTAAAAGAAAGAGCTTTGCAACGCGTCATGGATGATAAAAACAGGTTTTAATAACAGTGTTCGTTTGTTTAATTGTTTATATTAATTTGTCAGTTAACATATTAGTTGCTGCTTTATTTCACATGAACAAAAACACAAATTAGTAACACAATGGCTCAAGTTGGAGCAGCTTACACTACAATAAGGTTCGTACACCCCTTAAAAACGCGTCCTTAATGATAATTCATGCTATTAAACAGTTAACAGCATTAAACTAACCACTAAACTAGCACTAAACACTCTGAGCACAAACAAATTGCTTTTTATAACTAGCACTTCTTATGTGTATTACCTCTTGTTGTTGAATCGCTGAATGCCTCCTCAATTGTAAGTTGATTTGGACAAAAATATCTGCTAAATGACTAAATGTAAATGCAAATAACATCAGCTTCAACTTGCATGTTATTCGTGCTTGTTAACATTTTACTTAATTCATGTTAACCTATGCATTACCAAACACTAACTACTGTGATACAACAAAAGTTTTACACTTTGTTCCCATTTTCTATTATGTGCAGCAAAAAAAAAAAAAAAAAATCAGCTCCATCTCTGGATTCTTTAAAAGGGGCATATTAGGCTTTTTTTTAACACAGTTTCAACTTCCTTTAGTGTGTAATGTTGCTGTTGGAGCATGACAAAGATCTGCGCAGTTATCAAATCCTCTTTCAAGGGGTAACTCTCTATATCAGTAAGCATTGTTTCTAAAATCCCCCAAATGTCTCGATTTTAGTCCTGAGGTTTCTTATAAGAAGTCATATTATTCCAAATTTAAATGACTCCCTCACACACCAAAGGAGCGAGTGTTGAGTTGCATTATTAAAGCTTTGTTGGGGTTGAGGCTTTGAAGAGATGCAGCTTCCCAGACCTATTATACTCATATATCTGAAATTTCTTCTCCAAATGTTTACATTCACAGACATAACCAACATTATGTGTACTACTGTGTGTTTTGTTCGTCATCTTGACATTACCTTGTCTAGAACTTAGTTTAATACTACCTCACATGCTGTTGACAGCTAGCTTTCTGTGTGCTCTCAGGAGAAAACTGTTTTCAGGACGTTTTTTCTTTTCTTTTTTTTTTGCCAAAAGGGGTGTCTTATTTGCATTTAACAAGACAACAATGAAAATGTGCTTTTGATTCCACCACAAAAATGGGATTTAAAACATGGTGTAATAAATTAACTCTGAGGTATTTGGAGCTATAATATTTCATAGACACGTTTTGGCAAAACCTGAGACTTACTGTATATTACACCTTATATTATATAAAAACATGACATGACATGTAGTACTAGCTGTAGTGAGTTAATATCCAGCATGCTAAGGTTAGACAAGCTACCAAACATTACACTATGTACAGTCAAGGCCGAAAATATAAAATAAAATAAAAACACCCCTGGGGTATGAATGATTTCTGGTTTAACTGTATGTTAAGATACATTTAACAAAGTGTTTCCCAACCCTGTTCCTGAAGGCATACCAACATTTTCAACATCTCCCTAATTAGACACACCTGTATCAACTCATCAGAGCATCAGAAGAAACCTGAAATGAATGGGTCAGATAAGAGAGACATCCAAAATATGAACTGTTGGTGTGCCTCAAGGAACAGGGTTGGAACACCCTGATATAACACACTGAACTTATAGAAAAATGATAAAACATTGAAAAAGACATGTTTTTTTTTCTCCTGACCATTTTACTAATGACTTGGCATCATCTGTATTAAAGAGAAAATAATCACACCTTCTTTATATTCAGACGGTATTCAGTTCCGCGATCATGCTTGAAATGTCTAGGTGATAGAGTTTTTTCAGTAGCAGCTTCAAGACTTTGGAATAATCTTCCAATCTCCTTAAAACATCTCCTACTTTGGAGTCATTTCAGAGGTCACTGAAAACACACTTATTTTCTTTTAGCTTTTAATCATGTGTTGCATGTGTTATATAATTTTTTATGTACAGCACTTTAGTACCCATTGTGGTTGGTTTAAAGTGTTTTATAAATAAATTGAGTTTAGTTGAGTTCATAGAAAAAAGCATTGATAGCCTAATTACTGGAGTTCCATAACTACTCTTGAAACACTTTAAGACAAGGAAAGGAGAGCTTAAAAATATTTGGATTCAAAACATGTTTGTTTACTTTACAATTTTCAGCTACATTAATCTACACAGTACATATATCAATATTAAGACACAAAGCACATTTATAAATATGAAATATTTGTATCTAAAAGCATAATCTTTTAAAAGTTAGGCTTAATCCCCTTTCCCCCTGTTTTGCACTTTCATGTGAAGGGGTAAGTGTGTCTAATTTTCTTTAGTATGAAGGCATAGGGCTAAGGAGAAGGGCTTGATACCCCTTGAAACAGAATTTTTTCAGGACCACCCATGAAAGCAAGGGGAAAGAAAAGTGCCAGAATCAACCATCTACAACGACAGCATGGCTGGATATGCACAAATTTATATTTTTTGTCATTATTATGAAGTTTTTCAAAAAACAAGCAGATATTTTAATACATTCATAACCACATTCATTCTTTACCGTCATGCTTTTAAATAAAAACAAAGTTTCACTATCTATAATCCCTAATAATAGCTCCTGTATACATTCAAACGCCTGTCAGAAAAGTTTAGTAGCTGGGAATGAGCTTTTTACAGTGCCTGATGTAATGTTAATGGTGTTATTGGTGTGTTTACATAAATGGATATGGGCACTGTGTAAATGCACAGTATAGTTACGATCTTATTGCCACATTATATCATTATAATAACATGATATTGCTGCCTTCAGTGATTTCCTGAAGATAAATACGAAAAATAACGCAACTAGAATAACTTCAGCAATCACCATCGTCAATCTCATATGTAGCAAGAGATCATGATGCCATATGATGATGTGTGCAGGTGTCCCAATTCATAAAGGTAAATTTTAAAGTCCTTCCCTTTCACACTCTGTTTCAAGGGCCAAGAAAAGGGGTACAAAATAGAATTGGGATTGGGCCTTATAGTCAAGCTATTATTTTTTTTTAAACAATAAAAGTGATACTTTAAAGAGCGAAACTGAGTGAATATCAGACAAAAATCTAAGAAACTAATTAAATTTAATTAGTGTTTGAATGATTAAAATTATTACTATTAAGAAAAAATAAAGAGTGGTTTACCATAGTTTCCAGTGCCAAGCAAGTTTTGGCCATCAAGTTAAACAGTAATGCTAAAGAATAACTTCCTCCAGAGGTATCCCAGACGTCCTTGCAGCAGACATTCCGGTTGGCCTGAAGCAGTCAGAGAACTTTTAAATCTCTCAGGCTACTGTTTGTGATTGCTTGTATAATATTGAACACCAGTTTGAACATACAAACTGACATGCGGATAAGGAAAGATGCACACACAGAGGAAATGTCTCTATCAATGACAAGTTACCAGCAGGGCTTGTGCACTGAGCTGAAGCATGATATGCACGGCCATGACATGCACCCACTGTGTCCGTGTGTGTGTGTGCTGACACACTGTGCCCACCTAAGAATACACCATAAATCCATTAAAACACAGGAGGTTTAGCACTGAACGCGTCTAAACATTTATGATGTGCTTAAGCCCAATGAAATGCCATTCTGTAAACTCGTTGCATGAATAAAACGCTTATTTACTGCCAGGGCTTAGTCTGAGCCTTCATTTAAAGATAAGACCCGACATCCCTCTCTATTCCTCCTGCAGGTTCCATTAGGAGATCCTAGAAACCATTCTAATACAAAGAAATTAAAATAATCATTCCGCGATACCGCCGTCATTCCACATCACTGATAAACTGAGAGGAAATACAGAGCGGCAAAGAGGACAGCGGAAAAATAATTCAATAAAAAAACTTGTGATGGCTCATTCATCATGATGACATCTTGATACGTTTATAAGGTTATGTGAACAATTTTCCCAACTGAATGTCCTATCCTGGAACATCTGAAGCAATTCTGTTTTAACGGCTTTAAAGGAGCATTTCGCCATCTGCTTGACCTGTGAGTTTTTTTCTTCTGTTGGACACGAAGATATTTTAAAGAATGCTGCTATCCAAATAAGTCACCCTTAACTCCCATAGCAGAAAAAAATACTACGGAAGTCAACTGTGACCATCGACTGGAAGTGGAAGTCAACGGAAAACAATAATCTTGAAAGTGAACTACTCCTTTAAATGTATTTTTGCTTGTCCCGACACAAGAAACAGACCCAGTTTGTTGTTCCCAGGACACTGCTGAATGAATCTGCCAGGGGTTCACAGCAACAATGGGAAAGCGTGATGTGATGGCTGTGAAATTGGACATGAGGCCTGCTGTTCTGTTCCGCGCTGGTAAACCAGATGCCACCGATGCTCTAAGTGACTGTGTCTCATGTCATTTATAACAGCTGCCCCACACAGACGCTCACCCATCATTACACCATCACTACTTCATAAAGCTGGAATAATACCTGTCACTCTTAATCTAGTCTCTAAAAGTGGTGACCAGGTGGTTTCGAAGTTGTGAGATCACAGCCCGGAGTCGTGAGATTATGTCCATTATGATACAATAACCCAGCAGCAGTGCAGATGGCTTCACGGCAGCTCTCAGCCTGGGCTAAGGTCAGATAGTGATTACTGTAACAAGCAGCACTCAAAGTCCATCATCACCAAATCATTGTGACTAAATAATAATAATCGTATCATTTTATAATAACTACACAGTATGAATCATTTATTAAACATTAGCAAATAGTTAATTTATTATTTGTTAAGCATTAACTCTATCATTAACAAAATGTAGGTAAGCAGTTAATAACAGCAGATAGAAATGCTGTATTCTTGACTTAAAAGCACATTTAAAAAGTGCTTAATGATTGTATTTTCATACTTTGTCAATTATTATTTTTCATTACTAAATTAAGTATTGCATCATTTACATTTTATTTAAGAGAACTTGCTGGTTTGTAAAGATTATTCTGAATATATAAGTAAATATTAAATAAACTATTAAAAAATTAACTTTTAAAATTCTTATCATTCAGGCATATATTAATAGTTAAGTTTACATGTTGATAAATTTTTTATTAACTTCATCCAGTTTTGTGACCTAATCTAAATCTATTCATGCTTTATAAATGCCTTATAAAAGATATATAAAGGTCAATTTCTATTCATTTGAAAATACACAAATGAAACTGTATCAAATGAAAAATAAATCTTTGCAATCTTAACTAAAATAAAATGACTTTAACATGTTAAACAACACCATTGAATGCTGTATCATAATATACTGTTGAATTATTATATTGTTGTTGTTTTATTCAATTGTACGTTAATTTTGACACTCCTGTTTGTTCAGCAATGTTTAAACTTTACAGTAATTTGACTTTTATAGATAAGAATGCAAAGATGTGTTTATTTGATACAGAGCTTTTAATTATCATTTATAAGGGATTTATTAAGCATAAATTGTCCACACTTTAGATCACCAAACTGGATGAAGTTGACATTATAAAGCATTTATTAACATACAAATGAACTGTTAGCATATGCCTGAATAATTATACAGAAATGTTGCTTTGAATAGTTTATTAATCATTTACTAACTCATTCTGATTTTTAAAAACCCCAACTACTCTTAAATACAAATGGTTTGAAAATAATGTGGTCCTTAATTTAGTCATGAAAAATCAAGCATTTTAAATGTGTTTGTAAGTAAAGAATACAGCATTTGCGTCTGCAGTTAAAAAACTGCTTGCCAACGTCTATTAATGTAAAGTTAATGCTTTAACAAATAATAAATTAACTATTTGCTAATGCTTAATAGATGATTCATAAAGTGTTACCAACCATATTTTTCTCTAATGTGTTTTTCAGAAGTGTTTTGAGTAGTCAGAGAGCACTTATTATGTTTACATGCTCTCTAAAAATGCTGGTTTAATTCAACCTATTTTTGGGTAAAATATAGAATAATCAGTTGCTGGGTAAATAAAAAAAGGACCAAATCAAACAAATTAAGGTCATAATAGTAACCATAAACACATTGACCTTATTCTAAACTGCAGAAGTGCGCTTGTTTTTACTATTGTTTTAAAATTTCTGTGAGAAAATGACTAGGAATAATAAACGGCAGAAAACGGTCAAACTACTTACTCTACAAATAAGTGTGTCCATGACTATACAGACAAAGCAGAATAATCTGATAAGAAAATGTCAGTTTGCTACATCAAGCAGCATAACAAGCTGTTTTTAACATCGAAAAATGAATGGAAGTGAATGAGACTGGAAGTCTCTAGCCAAAGAGATTCTAATGGCTACTACTTTAACAACAATAATTCCAATCATAAAAACAGCCAATATTAACCTCTAATAGATCTAAAAAAATTTACTTTATAAAAAACTATGTATTTGATATATGTAGATTATGTGGCTCATGAGACAACAACTGTAAGTTTGTGCTGCGAGTAATGCCAGAAAAACCTTTCTCCAGTGTAGAAGTATTTTATTACCCAATGTAGATACTGTGTTGAAATTCTATGAATCAAAGTTCAGAAAACTTCCTGTATTTTCTACCAGATTGTCCACTCATCTTCCTTGTAAATATACCTGTTCAATATAAAATCAGGCTCATGAACTTAAAGTGTTCAAACTGACAGACAAGAAGAAAAATATGTCCCCGGTTTCATATACTTGTTTAAAAAAGTTTAGTTTCCCGAAATAATTCTCTGATTAATCACTTGCCCTAATGTCAATACATGTAAGAAACCTGAGAGCTCTCTGATCCTCTATATAAAGTGTATTGTGGTACTTTGTATTGCCATAAGTAAAGCCATTAGTACACATGCACTATGACCAAACATGGAAGATATTGGTGAACAAGAAGTTGTTGTCTCAAGATGGACGTCAGTAATGTTTTTTTCTAAGGCACATTTATTAAAATTATTTAAATTTCCTAAATGAACCTAGCTGTAAAACCAGATCTTGTTGTTAAAAAAATACTGTATTTCATCCATTTGCCAAATCAAGTATGTCATACTGTCTCTCTCCAATAATATTTACTTGCTCTTTTTACATCTTGGTATCATAATGGTCTAAATTTGAAGAAAGAATACAAAAAAAAAAAAACTTGAGTGACCAAAAAAAAAAAAAAAAAAAAAAACTAAGCCATAATATTAAGTCTGAAAGAATGACAGAAAAAGGTTTCCCTCCATGAGTTCCCAAGTACAGTTAGCAACGTTTGAGGCTTGCTTTTTAGAGTGACAGATTGCAGAAGTGAGGGAAAAGCGAGCACTGGCTTGAACAAAGCACGCAGATGTTCCTCATTGCGGCTCATCTGCATTCTAATAAATGAACAGGAATGCAATCAGCTGCCATAGTTCTCCGTCTCTGCCTATAGTCAACACACACCACACACACTACAGCGCAGTCTGTGTGTGTTTAGAGCGTGCAATCACAGAAAATTACAGCACCTGGCCTCTCCCCTCCTCTCTTGTACTCTCCTGATACCCGTTGCCTGCTCGTTCAGACTTCTTTTTCTCTCTGTTGAGTTGCAGCTCACAGGGGATGTATAAATATGTGCATTTCTGACACAGAAGATAAAAAGGGGCAAGTGGGTGTTTTACACATGGCAAAAGATAAAAGGGCTGCAGATACTGGGATGTAAATGTAGAACGGGTGAAAAAACTGCAAGTCTTCAACATATAACATGCCTGTGATAAGACTCTTTACATGTTCTGCTTAAGATTTATGTTAAAACACACATGGCCTTGAGGACTTGGCAGCACAAAAATGGAAATAAATTGTTTATTTACTTCTCTGAAGATGAAATAACTAAGAGCTTCCCCGGCAATATGTAAACCGCTGGGTATAGAGAGAGGGAAAGGTAATTGCATTAGGACACAGCTTACATTCCCACAATTCCTCCAGAGGACAATAAATAAGGCAAGTTGATAAAATGCACTGGTGCAGTCACCTACTCACTCAGTGCTTGGTGGATTGGGAGTGTTTGTTGATTGTATAGATGTAAACAGGGAGTACACAATTTTTACGCAGATGTGCAATGAAAAATTCACACCAGATATGCTCATATATTTGACTAATTAATTTACTAATTAAGTAATTATACCACTTGTAATCTTGCTGCACAAAATGAAAATTATTAAAACCATTTGCTTAAAGAAAGCATCTAGGTTTGAGGTATATTTACTTCAGCCTGATTGTAAAACATTTGTTCTGTGTAGATGTGCTTAAATCCACATTAAGGACACATTCTGTCGAATGACCTACATGCACACTTTACTGGGCAAAATTGGGATAATGGGCAAGAATCTAGCCATAGTAATCAGTTTATGCTCTAAGCCATTTACTTCTTTACCTTTATAAAGGAAAACAGGTTAATGCATTACATTGTTGGCTTATTAAGGTAATATTGGCATATTATATAATAACATATATTGTAAATGCACTCAGTAATTCACAGCTATATCGTTCATTGCAATTATCACTAGTTTTCTTCATAAACAGCAGATTCAAAGAGCATAATTGGTAAAATATTGTAAACGGTGTACCTGTAAAAACCTGTTTTTTTCACTGTTGGATCATCAGTTTGTTTTCTCATTTAAACAGAAGACAACTTCTATCTTTTGGGCTGCGGAATGGCAGTTAATAACATATATATTTGGTTTGCAGCTGACTGTCTGAAGAAAAACACTTCTCAGAGTAATATAATGTGTATGAACATATGGACTGTTATAGATTCAGCTGTGATTTATGTGACAGTCAAACTCTAGCTTAGTGCTTTTAAATACAGTACCATTTGGGCTGTTTATACTGCCGGTTGCTTAATGCATCGAAGCATCTGTGGCCTGTCTCAGAAGTATATTGGCTCAAAAGAACTAATATGTTTAGAAGAGACGGGAAGGTCTTAATTTACAATTGCAGCCCTAGCCCAAGCAACAAAATAAATAACTACTTCCCAAATTAAAACACGAACCCCTCGTTTTAAACCAATACTAAAATAAAGCATTCTGTAATGATAAAAGAAATTGTGATCAATTATTGCCCTATGTGCACTCTGTAGTTATATGTTCTCCAATTTTTTTTCTTGTTGTTATTGATACGTATGGCTGTAAAATGAACTGCAGCCAGCAAAATACAGCTTTCATGCTCTTGTTATCATCACATTTTCTATTTTCCTGGAAAAACTTTTAAAATCCTTCATTCAAAAAATAAGTACAGTATACGCTTTCATAAACATCTCAGGAAGTAGATTTGTCAGGGTACTAAAATTTCAGTATTTAGTACAAATACCAGTGAAAATACACCAAATTCACTACGAAAAATACATTTAAACAACAATTAAATAAACACATTATAATAAACTGTATTTTAAGTCATTTTAAGTATATATATTATATTTTTTTTTATATATTTGTTTTTTTTTGCACATAGTTAGGGGTTGTTTTAATTTGTATAGATCCATAATAAAAACAAAACAGTAAACCTTTTTAAAATAAAGCAAGCACAGGCTACAAAATGTACTCTCTGTTTTTTAAACTGCTACCTTTCTTCATGCAGTTGACAGAAGAACTGGCATGTGATAACTAAATAAGTCAAAATGTAGGGGATGAAAAGGGATTTTTAAATATAAAATATGCATATTTGTACATTTAAAACTTAGCTCAGGCCATTTCTGCATCTGAATATATGTGTTTTCAGAGAGAGTGACAAGTGTTTGTGTGCTTCAATGCTGCACATTTTAGTGCAGAATAGAACAGCGATTAAACACAGTAACACTATTTGTGGCTCATATTGTATATTCATATTGTGGCTTTCCTCCTATTTTCAGGTCCTCTGTATTACTGCAACTTAAAAACCCTGGTGCCATATTGGTTTTTGTTTTGACACATATGACTTGAAACACCGGGTTTTGTGACAACACAATTAGAAAGTTGAACAAGGTCTTAATTTATTCTTTTTACATAATTAGTACATAAATATTCAGCTTTAACATATTAAAGGTTACAGTCAAATGCTCATTAATTTTAATAATGGTATTTAAAAAGAATATTTCCAATGTTTCTAACATAGATAAAAACAAAAAAAATGTCTTGAGCATTTAATGAGCATTATTTCTGAAGGATGTGCACTGGAGACTAGAGTAATGACAGTACAGAAATAATAAAGACCAGAGTAGGTTGTAACGCATTCCACAGTAACATGTTACTGTATTCTAACTTCATCTTTGAGAAAGGCAGTTGTAACATACACTGGGATGCTTATTGGACGCTGGGGACCCAATGCTGCTGTTTAATCTATTTTGCAGATGACGAAGGGGGAGACAGGGAGTAAATTCCTTCCTCCCAGCTTTTGCAAACCCAATCACATTCCAAAACACCCTCCAGATTCAAAGAAAAGAACGGCTAGAACTCAAAACTCACTCCAAATAATATGTAATCTGTATTTGCAATCTATATGCTCTGCCCTATAGCAAAAGTAGCTAAAATAGTATATGCATGCACTAATAATGTCCTTTTTGGGTCTTATATACTATAGAAATGCATAGACGCTATCTAACGTGTTTAGAGTGTCATGTTTAGTATCATTACGTTTCTCCTGCTATTTTCGCTTTCATGTTTTGGGGGGGTATGCTGTTGTTTGTTGTTGTATTTGCACTGTCGGTATTTTGCACTGTCGTATTTGCACTGTCTGTATTTTGCACTGTTGTTGTATTTTGCACTGTCTGGAGGCAGCCCCTAAGCTTTTCACTCATCACAGCACACGTGCTGCTGATGATTTGACAATAAAAGTGATTTGATTTAATTTGATTTACAAAACATGGTGCTGAGTGCATGATAATAACTTATAAGGCTTGCATTCTTTAATGCTCAGAGTTAAAGTCTGTCTGTATGTTCAGGGAGGATCCTCATTATGCATATGAGTGGCCCAGAGACAAAGGAAATCTCCCTCTCAAACTTTGCCCAGAAATCATTGGTCAGTCAGTAGAGAAAAGGTGTGAATTGACCCATAGATAAAACCCATCTACTTCCCACATTCTGCGCAACAATCCTGCAGCAGAAAGGTCTCGGCAGAAGGTTTCCGCAGAAGTGCCCCTGATAGGGCAGACTGTGTTTTTGTACCCATGTGACTCGCCTGAGTCCACATTTCTTATTTTCCAAAAAATTAAACTCAGTTTAAAGTTTGCGTCTTGCGTATCCTCCAATCTGCGTCGCAACCTCCACGCTTTAAGAACTGACTTCTTAAAAGACTCCATCTTCCATGCATCAGAGAAACTCGCACAATGAGCAAAAGAGACAGACCCACTAAATCCAAGTATTTAGTTGTATATTAATAATGTACCTCTTTATCAAAAAAGTGTTTTTAAAATTTTGGTGGTCCTTAATAGTCGTGTGGAACTGAGCGAGATTTGCCATTCTATTATCTAAACTCTTTATTTCCTTGCTTTCTTTTTTATGTTTTTGTTGTAATGTGTTGTACATGTGTTTTTTATATGTCAGACTAGTCAATAAATCACGCTATAACCACGTTGGCTTATCTTTGTTTTGTCTCACAGAAAAACAGAAATGGTCACTTTAACAATAGACCCCTGCTACAAGCTTATTAAGTTTACTAAAACTTCTGAACTATTCATCTACTACACAAGAAGTAGTTATAATTCCCTTTCTAAAAAAATAAACAAATACAGAGTCCACTCAAACGAGTGGGCAAAGTCATTTTATATTTATTTAGTTAAATTAACTATAAGTAAATTTTGAATATGCATAATAATTAAATACTTGTTATTTTTATTCATTAATATTCATAAATTAAGCTAATTTCGCTACACAGTAATGGAACGAATTACATTTTAAATTTGTGCAATTTGATTATAGCTACTAAAGACAGTGTAATTGCGTTACTTAAGTAACAAATATAGTTTAAGAAGAAAAAAATGTTTCTTGTAGATAATGTTTTCCGCTGCAACATCAGTTATTAAGCATGTGCTTTTAAATAGCTGGAGAACAAGAGCTGAAATGGCTGCTGTTGAGAGTGTTTGCTTCTTCAAATGGAAATACAGACATTACTTTGATTTCACTGAGCGCAAAAATAAAACTATTGCTATAAAATGCAGTATGTCCAGTCTCTAAAGAACTTTCGACTGATTTTAACTCGACCAGCAAATTGTTCAGAACAGCAAAGCCTTCTATGACAAAACGCGTCAACAAGGAGGACACTGGCACCTAAAAACACGGCAGTCCATCTCAGCCTAAACAGGCTAAATTGAATTTTTGTGCAGGATCAGGAGTGAAGGTGCTTTATCTTGTAAATGTGAAGAGAAGTGTTGGTGCTTATGAGGCCATTCACGTATCGCGTCTTTTGTACACTCAAGTTTGTTATTTCCAATGGAAGCGCATGGCCTGCGCACACATATTTAGAGCATTTTTCCAGGCCCGCAACAAGAACTGACCGATCAAGCTTCATATTTTGTATGGAATATACACATTTTAGTCACCTAATTACCACAGACAAATACAGAACACCCAAACACTGCAGTGCTTTTGCATACTATGGATGTTAGTGGTAAAAGGTATCCAGTTTCCTTCATGTCTTCTTTTGTGTTAAAAAAGACAAATAGGCTTGGAACAAGTGCATTTTTTTTCGTAAATGCTTTAAGTCTTTTGAATATATCAAGCTGCTGTGTTCAACCTATTGTAATGTTTTTCAGTGAATATTAAATGACTGAAAGAGCTGCAGTTTCTTTTGTATTTTTATAAGTATTTTGTATGTAAGTATGTTTTTAAAGTAACTTCAAAGTAAAAAAAAAATATTGATCTGATTAGTTTTTACATAAAGAAATTAGTGATGTAATGAGATTACAATTTTCCAGTAGTAGTCAGTAACTTGTAATCTATTACTTTTTTTTAAAGTTACTAACCCAACACTTGATAAAGACACAAACCACATTTGTAAAAAATGGATACTATTGGTCTATAGTGACAGACTAACTGAAAGAAGAACCACGAGAAATCACAAGTCTGCCATAATTGACAGGAAGACAGTATAATCTTCAGACTTTTAAAAGTAGCCTTTATTACACTGGATAGTCAATTTCTATAAAACATAACATTTATATTGTGCATAAAAATCAATTCCACCTCTCACTCACACAAACACAAGTGGCTATTTATTTTGAAAGGGGCACAAGCATCTTGGGAGCACTTTGTCACTGCAGTAAACCACCTAGAGTGCCTCTCTCCTCAGAGCCAGCTTACAGCGCTCTAATTAAACAGCACATCTACAGGAAAGAGAGAAACGCAGTGCGCTAACAAGCATGAGGACGGGAGATTTAGAGACTCTGGGTCAGTCTCATCCTGGTTTTAATCTGACACTGATAGAATGATCCTCGCATGCTGTTACACTGAGGAAGCTAATCTGTGCGTTTGAGCTAGAAGAGATCTCTGCTTCTCCTTTAATTAAAACGCAGCAGGCAGGATTAAATGGCATCGTGGCTGCTTTCTAGTGGACGCATTTGGCTTTGAAAATGTCAGCCCTCCAAATGTCAGCCACCCGGAAGCTCTACCGCTGCTACGGCAGCCAAGCTGGCCAAACGCTTAGAATGAGCTAAAGTATATGGACTTAAAACTATATCACAAAATTTGCTGGTTTTTACTGAGATACCGAGTATAATCTCTACAACAATTCATATGTATCCACCAAAAAAAAAGCTTAATCTTTTTTTTTTTACAAAGATTTTTGTCTAGTTTCTAGTTCAAATATTTTAAACTCCTTAAACCAGGAAGCATTTTCAAACATAAATACTGCTGTTTTTATTTCTTTTATTAAGAAATAATATGCCAAAATGAAGTAAGTTTTTAATAATAGAGTTTTGACAATCTGAAAGTGGGTTAAGCAAAATAATCTTGCCTTTCCTTTTGACATTGGCAGAGTATTTTACTTATTTTAAGGAAAAAACTCACTTATTTTTGACATATTCTTTCTTAAGTAGTATTTTTTGCTTGTCTAGAAATTCTTAGATTTTTGGACAAGAAACAAAACAAAAATCTAAGTAAGACAAGCCCTATTTTGTGTGGAAATGAAACAAATGAAAAACTCACTCAATATTGGCATATTATTTCTTAAAAGAAGTAAATATGTTTTGCTTGTCTAAAAAATACTTCTTGATTTAACAATGGTTAGATATTTGGACTAGAAACAAGCCAAAAATTCTAAGTAAAAATGCATTTTTTGCAGTAAGCACACATTATGAAATATCAGTTTGATCCATACTGAAAGCTAGAGATCACCCTCATGCATATCACTGAAGAAATTTTGATACACGGACACTGGAGAGTTTAAAGCTGCAAGGATCGGTCGATCTTGCTCGTCTGTGTTTGTACTCGGTGAAGAGCTGTGAACTAATGATCTTCACAGCCAATCACAGTCATTTTTGTTGCATACTGGTGGATACTATGGCAAATCAGCGGTGTTGCATTCAACAGGGCTTAAATGTTAGCAGGAAACTGACTTTTTTTATTTCAGTACTGAAATTCAGTATCGTGACAATTCTAATATAGTAAAAGAATCAGTTTATTAGCTTGAGGTTGATTAATGGCATGAAACTTGTGTTTGGGAAAGAAAACGTTAGTTAACTATTGCCATTTCCCTTAACTGAAAATGAGGTCTGATATATCTTTTTATTTTCACTATCCATTGAGGTTAGACCTTCAGGTCACTCGGAAGGTGATGAAATGATAAATTTGTGTCGCTTTCTCTTCGCTGATAAGATATACAGCCAGGTTTACAATCCTGTGTGACTCAGGCGATACTTCTGGGTTTTTTCCCAGGTTTAATCCTCAATTTCAGTTTTTAAAGGTTGCCACGTGAAATCTGTCAACTGTTGTAGATAGCTGAGTAAAGCCACATTCACACTACCAGCTATACACAGTGACAAAGTGAGAAATGACCATTCATTTCAAAGAAGAGTTTGCGACTTTCTGCAATCTCTGGTGACACAAGTGACCATTAGCGGCTGGATAAGGGGTTGTGTCCAGCGATGCAACAAATCTGAGAATCCTTTAACTTCAAGCAAATGAAGAGTGACTTCCACAAAGTAACAGCCAATACGAGCATCAGTAGAGCACACATGATAATTTCTCAACCCTTGCAGAAGCGGTTGTATTCTCAGTACTGTAGACCTACACAGATCACCATTTGATGCAGATAGATAGGCTCAAAGACCAAAAACATTGCCAGAGCATCTGTTTTCTGTTCTTCCTTGTAATTAACTGTTTTACGCAAATATTCCATACTTCATGTTTTCCCTCTACAAAGTCTATTTTCAGCGGCAAGAAAACTTATTTGCAGTCAATGATTATCATCATAAACGTTTCCTAAGTGACCTCAAGGTGACAACGCCTACTAGCAACTTCAATAACCACCCACAGTTAAAGGCAGCTACAAAGTTGTGTGAATAGGTGTGTGAATGAGGCTTAAAAAGATCAAAATGCTTAAACTGATCAACCATGAAACCAAAATAACTGATTGGTTTTCCTTCAGCTTTCGGTCCCTTATTTATCAGGGGTCGCCACTGGTAAACACCAATACAATCACGCACTCATAAATTACGACCAATTTGTTTTACCCATATCACCAATACCACGTCTTTGGACTTGTGGGGGAAATCGGAGCTCCTGGCCAAAACGGGGAGAACGTTTAAACTCAACATAGAAATGCCAATTGACTCAGCTGGGACTAAGCAGTGACCTTCTTGCAGTGAGGAGGTGACAGAGCTAACCACTGACCACAGCGCTGCCCCTTGGCATTTTATAGGAATTAAAAGATAGTTCCTTTCTTTGTTCTTCTTCAATATTTTACATGAAATCTGAGAGCTCCCTCACAAAAAAAATGGACAGAATATTCTCTGTGACATCGCTGGTTCAACTGCAATCAAACGAAGCTCAAAGAAAGCTTTTGTTTGCCAAAAAAACTGTAGTTTACAACTGTAAAAACTGTACAAAAAACTTTTTTTACAGGATGATTTTTTTTTTTACAGAACGATTACAGATGAAGCACTGAAGTCATATGGAATGTTGACAATATTTTTTGCTCCTATTCAAGACTTTACGTCTTGAGACTGTTGCTGTTTATGGAGGATGAGGGAGCTCTCAAATTTTATCTAAAATATCTTGATTTGTGTCCTAAAAATGAACAAAGGTCTCAGAGGATTGGGACAGCATGAGGTTGAGCAATTAATAACTAGTAACTGTTAACTTTATCACTGTATAGACCAGGGGTTGCCAAACTTTTCAGCCTGCATCCCCCAAAATAGCAATGTCAGTGACTGAAGACCCCCAGTTTTCTCAAAGTTTGTTATAAATATACAAATGTTGTGCACACAACTATAGACATGTATAAACATGAGCATACTGACAAGACAAAACACATACTGACAAAAACAGTCAAATAACCATGTAATTTTTGAAGTCATTTACTAATTTTATTTAATATTCACCTCAAATATTTTATTTTTTTATTTATTAGAGTGCCATAAAAGTTGTCAGAAAGTTTAAATTGGCTCCGTAAAATCGATCTACTGCAGCTGACACTATTGCTGTGTGGTTAATCTGAATAGGGGTTGCAATAAAATGGAAAGAAAATGTAAAAGCCGATGGATTTTTATATGAATGTTGTTTTTGTCGTTTCATTAATGTAACTATTAACTATCTTCTGTGGGTTATGAATACAATATGGTAATTCTAATAGTTTAATGAAATTTATTTGAGTTTTGGAAATCACCAAGTGGCCCCGTGCCATAGTACTGCGACTCCCCAGGGGGTCCCGACCCCCACTTTGGAAACTACTGGTATACACTACTAAAAAAAAGTATGAAGTCTTCCTCAATCTCTGATATCAAAGCAGATCTGCCAACAATTAGACATTATTTTAAACACTTAACTGATGTTCTAAATGAATTTGAAGTAAATGTACTGTATGCCAGCAAAATGCCATTATTTGTAAACAGTTCGTAAACACACACACAAATCCTTATCATTCACATGCTACTGTAGTACATTTATTCATTGCACAAACTGATTTTCTCATCACTTTTACAGCCCTAACCAAACCATCCCCAGACTGTATTTCAGATTGTCAGTTTTATTGTTATTATTGCAGGAGGACTAGAATACTGACTGATATATCCCAAACGATAAGACATTACCCATCACTACTAAATGACACACATCTAATACTCACCGATGACTTTCACGAAATACGCGTCGGCCTCAAAGTTGTTCTTCAAAGCGTGGATGACGAGTTCTTCTTTCCCTTCCACCTTGCTGAGCACGATCATATCTAATATACCCTGCAAATGAGAAATCAGAAACAATGTATCGAGCCCATTGAATCTCTCCCGTCTGATGAGCACTCATATCCTTAATGGACTCCAGCAAGCTATTACACTTCTTATCAGGCCTTCTCTGCGGTCTATCGGTCTCGTTCTTAAGAAGATGGCTGCGCGGGGGCTCCTGTTCAGATAGCATCCTAATACTGTGCTAATGATGACTAGCTGGAATGCTAACAGAATGAGACATGCGCGTGCTGTTTGTTTAATGAGCCTTTAGCTCCATTAGTTATGTAAGCATGAGGGAATTCGAGGTAATTGGCTATATTGTGATTACGATGGGGAGAAGGTTGCGATACAGATGGAGAGAAAGGGGTCGAGGGAGGGAAGGAGTGAATCATAGAGGAAAAGGAAAGGAGAGATGATGGTGAAATCGCATGTGCACATCGATGCTCGAGGGCTGTCTGAGATTTTAAGGTGACTGAAGAAAAACACAAACAAATGCAGACTCTCCAACATGCAAACATTTGTGACGCATCACGCATGTGTTTCTTATGCTTTGCTCACACTCATGCAATGCTCTATTTACTTAATGACCTGTTTCCACTGAGTGGTATGGTACAGTACGAAATGATACAGTTTAGCATGCTTTTATGGCCATTTCCATTGTCAAAGGTACCTAAAAGCGAATGGTACTGTACCACTTTTTGGGTACCCTTTCTACTATTAACTATTGTCTTCACCTTTTGGACTTTTATTAACTCAGAATGACAGAATAACTTTCTAACAAGAGGTTACATGTGCTGGAAAAGATTAAAGATACAAATAGGAGGTTACTGTGGGCTATATGTTGTTTTTGAACCCAAGTAAGGACTAAATGTATACTGTATGTAGTTTTTCTGTGATTGGTAACATATCAGAGACTGTTAGGGTCTGTTTGTGTTCATATTTGTTTCATTTATAACGTAATTGTAATTTCTAATTGCAGATGTTACAGTAGGCTATTTTTTACCATCAATCTGTAGTTATAATCAAATCATGTTCATAGAAAGATTAGTCCTGAACATTTTTACACAAGTATGTATGTGTATAAAGCATCTGTTTTGTGAGAAGCGCTTCTTATGTCATTTGTGAACGACCTGTAACGTATAACTTTACTTTGACATTTCCTTGAGCGAGAATGACATCGACTGAAACTTTCTATCGTACATCACACCCACCAAAAGAGTACCATTGGTGACCCCCACCAACCCGTACTGTACTGTACCACTCAGTGGAAATGAGCCAATAGATGTGAGAGATAGAAGCAATAGAGTGAGTAGTTCAATGAACTAATTGTAATAGTGTAATAACGTACATAAAAAGGTTGCTAAGTAAAATAAATAATAAATGACAATACTAAAGTTTGGTATTAATATGATTTCTAATGATATGAGGGAAAATGCACATTTATTTAGCAACAAATGAGCTATAAAATTTGCAGATTTGAGTCCCGGTCCCGACAGGAATTATAGGTAGGGGCTAGGGCTGGGCGATTCATGGAAAAGTAAATGGCAATTGACATTAAGAACCTATAATTGATCTAATTTTTTCAGGTAAATTTTTTCAATTACTTTCCCCACCATGTGTGAAGTCATGTGACCCTGCTCTGTTGAGGCTGATTTAAACTTCTGCGTCGAACACACGGGTGTGGTCCGGTGCAGCCTTTGCACGCAACACTACATGTCGCACATTTGCACTATGAAGCAGATTGAAAAAGCCGCACCAGAGATGCCTAGAGACGGCATATTTGCCATTACATTAAAGTTATTATTTACTTTAAAATATCTGTTTAAAATGTTAAAAATGTTTAAAATATTATTTACAGCATATACAAAAGTTATTTTATTTATAAGAAATACTGCTTATTTTATACTTTTAATATAAAAAAACATTAAAAATAATAAATTTTGTTTAAAAAAGTGCAAGTTATTTATTTAAGACTGCTTGTTTTAGGCAATGTGTGTTTTAATTTAGTTTTTTTAACATTAGTAGTAGACAGTGTGTGTTTTCTTTAATTGTTTTAAAATCAATTAATGCACCCTTCATTCAAAAATCTCTCACTTGTAATATGTGAGAATATTTACTGTACAAAGCTTGTCATCAAACTATGAAGGCAAACTAAAAAAATAAAATAAAACAAAAAATAATTGTTCATTAATTGCAATAGAGTTAAAATGTTCAATTAATCAAGATTTTGATTTTAGGCCAAGTGTGCCCTAGTGTAGGGAGTGAATAACCCTCCACACTCCTCCACCCACAATACCACAGCTGAGTCCCTTGAGCAAAGCACCAAACTCCCAACTGCTAAATGCTGTGAAATTTATTACATGAATGCACACAACATTGATTATAGCTAGGGATGGGCAGTATTTATGATACAAGTATTTCAAACTAATTTTGTAAAAAAGTACTTTTAAACAAAATCCTTTAATTTCTTATATTTTATGTATTTTTTAAATACTGTAATTACTTTGTAAGGAGTCTACATGATGACATTATCAAAATGTAGCCTCAGATCGATGCTTTCTCAATTATTTGCCTATAGGCTTGAGATCAGAGTAAAAATTGATTAAGGTGGTGCTTAATGCTTGGAGTATGGATGGAAGTTATGAACACATCACAAAAATAACTGACAAATGGAATGGGTATATTTGAGTGCAACAAGTCAAGGCAAGTCTTTGCTTAAGAAATGAGATGGAATAAAGCTCAGTCCTTAATAACAGGATATGGAGCGTTCAGAACATAATTATTCTCAGTATCAGTGCTGCAGGTGAAAATGCAGATGAACTTTAGAATAATTAAACACTTAAAGATTGTGTACTGATGTTTACTAAAAGGGTAAACTGAGACTCTTCCAGTTAAAGGAGTAAACTGCACATATGATATCAGTTTTGGATGAATTGCTGATGTAGATGCCAAGAAAATTGGACAAACAACTGAAAAATAAGTCATACAGTGGCTGACTTCAACTTGCCTAGAGAAAAGCTGTTATCAAACATAGTTTACTTCACTAATTTAGTTTAATGGTGAAGGGATTGACCCAATATGCCTATTGACAGAAGGTTTGTGAAGAGATGTTATGCATGTAAAAGTATTTTGTAATATTTTTAAAATACAAAGCACACTATTTTATTTTGATACTTGTTGTGGCGGCTGTATTATTTGTAGTTTATTTTAATACATGTAAAATCGAGGTATTTGGAATCTTATTTTAAAATACATTTCAATGTATTTATGCGCATGACTGCTTATAGTAAAAACTGTTTCTTAAGTAGCAAATCTGCAATGATAATGGCTGTGAAAAATCTACAATAAATAGCATTTTTAAATACAGCAGAAATGAAAAAATGTCAAATTTTATTAGTGTTAATATTTTAATTATTACCCGCATTAATCAAATCTACATTGTTTCAGGACATTAACCCATAGTGTATAGACAGATACTTGCCATTAGACAAAAGCCAGAGACATTCATAAGAGTGCTTGTGTAGAATGAACAGTCCAAATCAATGAGTCTGATCAAAGGACATGGAGAAATCAATAATCTATAACAAACCCTGAGAACCAGTGAGATGCACATAGCTCAAGGGTAGAGAGACTGAAATGCCCTCAGGGAAGCTCCACGTTTGACTACTAAGAGCAGAAAGCAAGCGGGGAAAACCTCGAATCATGAGCATCGAATAATGATCATCAGAAACAGTGTAGTAAATTACCTTCTATCAAAAGACAAGCGAGAATAAAAGGAAAACTGAAGAAAAGCACAGGTCACGGACACTAGAACCTTAAAGTCTATGTCTTTTTTTTTCTTTTTCATTCTTTTAGAACCTGTTTTAACACATTTTAATATGTTTTTTATCTGTTTTTAATCACTTATTCTTTGTTTTTATTTATTGTTGTTTATGTAAAGCACTTTGAATTGCCACTGTGTATGAAATGTGATATATAAATAGACTTGCCTTGCCTTGCCTATTCATACACAATTTGAAGACTAGTAAAATGTTTTGGCAAAATAACAATGTAAAATATATGTTAATATTTGCAGATTATGAAGGTTTTTTTTCAACTGCGATAACATATCAATCAAAATAAAATAAAATATTTAATTAGACAAGTTTTGGTTGTGTGTTTGGAAGCATTGTTGACAGGGGTTGAGTACTTGTAAGTGTTTTTTAAATACTACAGCAATGTTAATTAATATATTTTATATTATACACTACTTGACAAATGTCTTGTCATCAATCCCAGTTGTAAGAGCAACAAATAATACCTTGACTTCTAGGTAGATTTTTCAAATGAATCATCTGTTGAACTTCATCCCAATAATCACAAATACTGCAGAAGACCTACTAGAACCCGCAAGGACCCAAGATTCTCACAAGAATCAGTCAAGTTTTGTAAAGGAAAAATCATGGTTTGGGGTTATATTCAGTTTGGTGGCATGCAAGAGATCTGCAGAGTGGATGGCAACATCAACAGTAGGAGGTATCAAAACATTTGTGTTGCCCATTACATTACAAACCCTAGGAGAGGGCAAATTTCTTTAGCAGGATATCGCTCCTTCTCATACTTCAGCCTCTACATTAAAGTTCCTGAAAGTAAATAAGGTAAAGGTGCTCCAGAATTGGCCAGCCCAGTCACCAGACATGAACATTACTAAGCATATCTGGCATAAGATGAAGGAGGAGACATTGAAGATGAATCCAAAGAATCTTGATAAACTCTGGGAGTCCTGCAAGAACACTTTCTTTGCCATTCCAGATGACTTTATTAATAAGTTAGTAGAGTCATTGCAGATGGATGCAGTTCTTATGAGCTCATGGGAGTCAAACACAATATTAATTATTTTTCCACTGCACCATGACTTTATCTTCTATACTGTTCATTATTTCTGTAAAGTTACAAGACTTTAGTCTCAGCAAAGTTAGAACTTACTGTCGTAATTAAATCATTCAAAATCAAGGCATGATCATATTTTATTTTGGTAAAATAAGTGTAATCTAGAGGCCTTTGCCTTTCATATAAGCCACTTACAATACCGAATGATCAACTAGAAGTCAAGTTATTATTTGTTGTTCCTGAAACTTGGATGGACGACAAGACTTTTGTCGGGTAGTGTAGTATTTTTATATTCTTTTCTAGATGCTGATGCTGTTTGTATTATAAAATCTTAATTAATTCTACATTTTTTAAATTCAAGCCTTCGATGTAATGCTTAATTTAGAGTTTTCATTTTAGTAATGGTTTATACATTTATAAATAAATTGAATTATAACTATATATCAATTAATTTAATACTTTTCCTTGTTAAAAACAACACAGGCTAAATAACATCAGATTTCAGACCACAAGACTACAGAGACTACACCTCTATTGAATGGCAGAGCGTTAAGCATAAGAGACCGGGTATTGTGGGAAATGTAAAGCCTGTAGTTCTCTGCTCTCAATGTCAAAAGAGGAGAGCGCCTGTGTCACACCACTGGGGCAACATTACAGTCAGAGTAAATCAGATAATGACTAAAGCTCGGTATAATGCGGGTCACAGACATCAATGAGATGAAGAAAGAGCGATCGGGGACAGAGAAAAGAGAGGGAGACTGAAGCAGCAGCAGCACTTTAATTAAAACGCCAAAAGCAAGGGGGAAAAGGCCAACACTTACGTCCTCATAGATGTCAAAAAAAGTGGCCACAACAGCCCTGGGGATTGCACTGAGGTCCGACTGCTCCCAATGCACACGAAACATGCGTTCAGCCTCCTGACAGCTCGCGTCGTTACAAGCCACGTTCTCTAGCAGGAACGCCTGCTGCTGTGAACTGTGGACAGAGAAGAAGAAAAAACAGAGAAACGACTGTTAATGTTGATCTGTGGAACACAATGCTAAAAAGTGTGCAAAGACACCGTGGCATGTTGAATTTAACCCTTGCTAATTAAGTTTGCAAGCATATAGCAAACCACTGAACTCTGACCAATTAAAGAGCATGCCTGAGCACTAAACACTTCTTCAATTACAATATTATCTGCATACATGCACACACACACACACACACACACACACACACGCACACACACACACACACACACACACACACACACACACACACACACTGTGTAATAAAGTAGAGGAGCACAGAACACGATGAATCAGTGAGACTGGAGAAATAGGCTGAAACTTGCGCACTGAACTTTCGATCCCTAAATAAAAAAGGCAATTAAGCAGAACCTATTCCTCCCCATAATTCTGTGCTGAGTGTGGGGGAGGTGGATCTGGGAGACAGCAGTGAATTATGAAATGAGATGCTTTTCTGCATTGCTCAACAACCCATCTGTCTGTTCTATGCTTTATTCAGGACTCCTTTTCCCTGCCTCTATTCCGCTGCCTTTTCTCCCCGTAGTCCGATACTTAGCATGTGACACTTCTCAGAACGACACCAATTTCAACATGAGTGTGCGTGAGGCTAAATATAGAAACGGTATGAAGGTGTTCCTTCAGTTTCTTCCTTCTGTTGTTTCTCCTTGGTTGTAGAAGAGGGAAATGTGTGGAAAACATACATTTGAAGGTGGAACATTTCCACAAAAACACTCCGGTTGAGCTACATCAAAAGACTGAGGTATAAAAACAATGTTGAACCTTCAAAGTAAGTAGAGCTCTATCGACTGCAGCAAACTGCTGATTACCACAGGCAATAATTGACTTGCCCTTCAGTTTATAAACACAAACAAGATATTTGTTTACAGTATCTATACAAAAAATATATAGTTCAAAAGTTTGGTATGTTTTGCAATAATCTGTTGTGTTCACAAAGTAAGGAAGTTTGTTTTCACCACTGAATAACAGTTACAGTACAAACAATAAAGCCCAATAGATGCATACATTAAAAGGCAAACTAGATGTGAAACTGTTGTGTGTTGACTAAAGGGATTTTACATATCTTAACCTGTAAGACCTCTTTTAGTCTGTTTTCTCAGTTAAGGGAACCAAATTGTGGAACGATTCACCTGTTAGCCTAAAATTAGAAAGCAATCTAAATGTTTTTAGTAGTGTACTTAAAAAGTGGTTAAAAACAAAACAGCAGTGTTTACACAAATAGTTTACTATACATTTGTTGATCATGTCGCCTTATAGCAATTTTATGTAAAGAATTATAATGTTTATGTGTTTATATTGTGTTTTAATGTTTATAATAGTGGATATGTATCTGTTTTATTTCCATTTTAGGTCAGGCCTCCTGTGGACAGGTGTTGAGAATTGGCAAGTCTGCTAAAACACTTAAACAAATGCATTCGGTTGTCCAGTGTAATGTCCATGTCAAAATAATAATAATCAAAAAATAATAATAATGGATAAAAAATGTGACGTGTTTAGCGCAATTTGTTGCTATTTTCAAACCAGCGCAACCCAAATTTTTAGGTTTTGTGCCACGTTGTTTAAATAGCAAATCCATTTGCACCACTATGTGGACTCATGGGTCTGTCTATCTAAAAAGGAGGTGTGTTAAGGTGCATTGTTGGCACGTTGCTATTTTGAGGAACTGAAATAGATTGTGTAGTTGCCAACTGAAAGCTGGTCTAAAATCCAGCGAAGAGTGTGTTAGTTATTTGCCTATGCAGATCCAAAACGTGACACATTGCTTAATACACACAGAATGTACAGCAACACACACATATCTTTACAAATGAAAAAAATCAAAGTATCAAAATGTTACAAAAAATATACATATATTAAAATATAATAAATATAAAAACTCCTGCCTTCATGCCTTCTTAGTGTCATGGGCATTTCCAGTTTAATCATGACAATTTGCGTTTGTATAATGTTATTCTTAGTAGTATTATTATTTTTTATATGGGTATTTTTATTTGTTTTAATAAAAACAAGTTTAGATTTGTCCAACTGTGGGGTTTTGGAGATGTATGCATCACCATATGGGGCATAGGAATAGGACGTGAGTTTGGATATAACTCAGTTTTTTGACCACATTTCGTTATTATTGTTCATTTATTCGTTTGCTGGAAATTAGAACTGAATTTAGAAATAGTTTTGAAACAAATCCTTACCATCCTTAAAACAGTAAAACTGGATTCAGACACGCTCTTAATGCTTAATGCTCTTAATGCACTTTAGACTTTGCGCCTAGATCGTTAAAAGAGAGCCCCAAGAATGACTGACCAGAGACAACAAATCTGATGGACCCACTACAACAACTACACTACTGGGTTTTAACATGTTCTATGACTGCAAATAATATGATTAATGCTTTTAAGTCATATTCAAAGTTGAACCATGGAAATGCATTTCCTCAGTCTAGTTGTCCGGGATGGCCTGGCAGAAAATGAGACTTTTTTTGCGGATTATGTTGGTCAGTCTGGAGCTTGGTCTACTAATCTGTGCATTTCACAGCCAAAGCCTCTGTGCACCTTTGCTGGCCACCCATCAATGCAGGCTGATTTGCGGGGGGGCTTTTGCCAAAGTCAGCCAGCCAGGCAGACTTTGTCCCCTCACAGGATTAACTGACACCACACATACTGCAGTCTAAGAACAGCTGGTTTACTGGAGCCTTTGCTGGTTTAACTGGCTGCCACACATGGAAAGAAAAAGTTTTGTCTTTGTATTTTAGCTGTCATCCCTGCCAAAGTTAAGACGGGAAGTTGAAACACTAGAACATTGGTAAGAAACTCTTGCTGTATTCCAATTCTCTTACAAATACTATTCCCTAAAAGTTTGTACTCTTTTTGTGAAAAAACAAAGAAGGGAAGGCAAGGTTCGAGACATGCTACTTCATTATTAACAGACTGGTCTGTTGCTAAGTTACGTACAGTGTCAATCATCTTGTCACATACTCCATATTTCTTTCTAATTAATATCCAACCATATTGGAAATGAAGTAGAACAATAATCTGGGATTCACAGGATTTTCATTCTGAGAAATCTCTTTATGTTTACATAATTTTGTGTTAAAAAGTTAATGACCAAATGCGTCTACATATAAAGTTCACAATGAGGTCACAGACAAAAATCATGGCAGAAAACATGAAAATAAAAGTCAAAAGATTGAATATACATCAAGAATTACTAGGGGTGTAACAATATTGTAAATACCGTCACACCGCAATAGTAATTTTTTTCAATATTACCGTAGGCGCATGACTCAATAAATCTATATTTCTGAGAAATGTTTGCTTAGGCGAATGAAGCGAACGGGAGGTAGCGGGAACTACAATTCCTATCAGCCAAGGCGTGGCCATCATCCTTTGCAGTCTGTTGTCACTAAAGATCCAGTAATGCGGAAATGGAGTGTGTTGCTAGTAGAGGGGAAGAAAAAGAGCTGGAAATGATCGAATCTAAAGCGGGTTTTAAATCGGATGTGTGGAAGCATTTTGGTTTCTTTCTAAAAAGATACGAAAAAGGAGAAAAGGTGACAGACAAAGAAAAAAAAAAACAATATGCAGGCACTGCTAGACTGTGGTGAAATATAAGTCGGGGAATACGACTAAAAACAGTCATGGGGACAGCAGAACACAGCACACTTGTTAGATTAATGCAGACATTGACTTGTACCGCAAAGAGACCTCTATCTCACTCATGGCTTGACCTCTCAAGTGGTGGAAAGACAATGCACAACGTTACCCACTGCAGTCAACATTGGCTAAATCATATCTCTCTGTCCCAGAAACCTCAGTCCCAAATGAGAGGGTTTATTTTCTGTTGCAGGGGACATGCCCAGAGATCCCAGCTTTTACCAGATTATATTTATATGATAATTTTCCTTTAAACCCATCTCTATCTGAGTGAGTGAGTGATTAAATGTTGAATGTGATGAGTTTTCAACAATACTAAATTGAAACTTTGTTTTATTATATGGTTTAATAGTTTTTTGTTATTAAAATTAAAAAATTGAAGTTCCTGTTTCGAAACTTACAGATAGGGGGGAGGGGGGCTGTCTTTCTGTTTTTGCATGTCAATGTTTTTACATCTCAATGTTAATGAGTATGCATCCAATGTGTGTGTGGTGTGCTGTGTGCAATATTACCTGATAGAATAATCACAGATCTGCACTTCAAATTTCTATTAAAAAAGTTGACCGACTGGGTAACTCAAATCAATACTCATTTAAAAACTTTATTTTGGGACAAAGTTACGCCTTTAAAAAAATAAATAAAAAAATAAAAATATTTAGGATGAACAGTATGTGAACTGGGGCTAGGAAGTTTGTGTGAAGCAAAGTGGTATCGTATTTTAGGTAATGTATACAGTAGTGATGCGCGGATGTCGGTTACAGCAACGGGTGCAGCGGATGATCCGCGGGTCAGGTAATTAAAAAATACATTATGATTAATTGCCGGTCGGTTGCGGGTGGATGTAGTGGCAGGACATGGCAGTGGACCAGCTAAAAAGCAGAGTGGACTTCGCAGAATGGGAAGATGAGACGCCCAAAAATAATGGATGAAGTGCAAGAGTAGCCTAATGTTCAAAGTTTCAGTTAGAGAAGTCATCAGAGGAAAATCTGCTATCGTTCTAGAAGCAAGATTGCTTATTTCCACGACTGCAGCGTCTTGGGAATTTTGTTCATTCCTAAAACAAGCGATGCGAGCAAATGCTCATTCAGTGCAGCTGGCCGTGTTTTGAAGGCGAGGCGGAATCACCCAAATCCAGGCAGAGTGGGTGCTATTCTGTTTTTGCAGAGTGCAAAGAAAAAGGGCAAGTAAACATAACATAGCTACCATTTAGGGTGAAGTCGCACTCTCTTTGTTATCTTGTTCCTGTATCTGAAAAATCTAAAATGTCTTATTTTTACTTTATCTATTTGAAAATGAAGAAAATGTTATCCAAAGAAAAATTTTGTTTTTATAAATGAATGTTTATTTAAAAACGTTTATGATTAACGTATTATTTTATAATCATAGATGAGCAGATTATAGCTAAATGAATCTGCATTTAATATCCACGGTGACCTATCATCATGCCTAAAACAAAGAATTTAATTATTAAAGCGACGATCAGGTGCGGATACATATATCAGATAAAACTGTGGGTGGATGTGTGGGTGGATGATAAGTATAAAGCCGTGGATTCGGGTTTCATTTCCGCTGATCCGCGCATCTCTAGTATACAGTGTTCAGCATAAATGCGGACACCCTCTTCAAAACATTTTTCAGTCAATAATTTCAGATGCATTTACACAAAACAGTTTTAGGAATAGAAAAATAACACAATTAAGTTTTTGTAAAGAAAAATAAAAATTACAAAATGTAACCAAATTTTTTTACTTTTTATATTTCTCTTAATTTTTCTTGTGTATCAAAGTTTTATTTAATATTTTCCACCAACTTATTAATTTGGATGTATTAATGTTTGCATTAGTTCCAGTTTGGGCTTTGGTACTGATTAATCTAATGTATATTTTTTTATAACATCCTATAGAAAATATTAATGAAAATGTTTATTTAATTTATGCTAAGCACTGTACATGTACACATCTGGACACTGGATATTCAATGTCATCTCGCAATTTCCGTTCTCTCAATCCTCACTAGGGCAGTGTTGAGCGGTGGCTTGTTGTGCCAAGCGCACACTCATGAGCAAACACACATTCCTCGCTTAATTGGGAGCTTTGGACCCAACACCACGGCAAACCCAGCAGGGAAGAGCAGGCCAGAGGCATGCCCACAGGCTGACCTCTCCCTCCGCCTCTGTCAACCACCCTCTGTTTTTTCTTTCTTTCTACAGCAAAGGAGGGATTTGACTGTGCCGTTTCCTGACCGCTGTGCAGATTCGGCATCAAAACAGGAGTTTTCTGAAAATGTCAGTTATCCAGAACACAAACGGTGGGAGAGAGTGAAAGACAGGCGTGTTGAGAGGGACGGCAGGCGGCAGGTCTGGAGATTCTCTGAGGGGTAAGATGACAGAAGCAGAGAGATCTCGTCCCCCCAGGCATCTCTTCAATATCGGTCCACCCACTCATCCTGAGGCTTCTGTCTCGCTCTCTCTGTTGCCATATGTGTTGGTCTGCTTCTTTTTCAATTTGCTCTCAAGGGCAAAAACAAAGCAGTCTGAAGGGTGGATGGCGTTTCAATCATCCGCTACCTCGGCTCTCTCTCTCTAGAAATAGTATGCTCTTGAATAAGGAAAAAAATGGCTGAACGCAGTGACAGACATGCAGAAAACACTGTAGGAGGTTATGAAGTCATTCATAACTTCAATCAGTCTTGCTTGTAATTCAGAATTTTATTTAAGCAAAGATATCACACGTTATACAGAGTTAGCTTAGAATGTAAGGAAGAGTATGAAAATTAATTAACCCATAAAGAAATGGCATACTTTTAAACTAGATTTAAACTATTTTGAATGTAAATTTTTAAATGCTTTTTTAAAGAGCGGATGAAAAAATACAGAACAACATATGGAAAGACAGACAGAATAGAACAATTATAGAATGGGTTAGACAGACAGACAAAAGAAAGAACAACAAAATTAATGAAACGATGGAAACAAAATATAAAATGATAAAATGCCAGACATATACAGACAGTTTGAAGCTCTTACCATAGCTAACGCTGACGCGCAACTCTCAAAAATTATAACTACACTCTGTGTACTCTGTGATTCGTCGGCTTGGTACCGGTGACGATCGCGGGCGGTGCTGAAAGTCACAAGCCTTATGAAAGCAAGTGTTTACAAATGTCAAGTCCAGTGAAGGAGCTCGACACAGAAGTATAAATCAGCCTTTATTACAGTGGAACCAGTTTAAGTACTTTATAGCACCAGTATTGGTTCTTTAGAACAGGGGTTCCCAAACTTTTCAGCCTGTGACCCCCAAAATAACAATGTCAGTGACTCGAGACTTCTTGACTTCTTGACTCTGATTTCTTGACGTGGTTATAAATATATAAACCTTGCAAACAACGGTGCACACGTAGCAATAGGAACAAGTCTATTTGTTGTTTAATTTTAGAGAACCCCACCTGGATACTATTCTACATGTTCAGTTGTGGCCTTTATTTTTAATGTACATGAGTGCCGTAAAGGTGACAGAGAGTTTAACCTGTTGCTATAAAATCAATGTGCTGCATCTGATGTTATTGCTATGTCTTTATTTTATCGTAATCCCCCCAGGGGTCGCACTTAAACCAAAAGGTTAATGGCTTTTTATTTGCATGTTGTTTTTTAATGTTTGCTATTACCCTGTTAACAATGTTACAATTAACTACTTGTTTGTTCTTCAGATACAATATGGTAATTCTAACAGTTAAAAAAAAATGTTTTTTTTTTTTAATTGGCAATCGACCCTCATTGTCCTGTGAGCCCCCCTTGGGGTGCCGACCCTTACTTTGGGAACCACTGCTTTAGATGTTCTTTGGGGTGGTTAAGGTGCTACATAGTAAACAGGTGCCATGTATCATTTAAAATGGTCCCGCTATAATTACAAGTCAAGCAGTGTTCCTGTAACACTATTTTATTTAGAGAGTAGTTAAGCCTCATTCACATTAGCAGTGACTTTGTAGCTGCCTGTTGCCCTGGGTGGTGATCTGCTGCAAATGCAGGTCTGAGCACGGAGAATACAACCTCTGCAGGAGCTGAGAGAGGATCACGTGAGCTCTTCTGGTGCTTTTATTGGCTGTCGCTCAAGAAAGTTGGAGATGGAGGTCGCTCAAGAAAGTTGGAGATGGAGGTCTCTAGAAGTCACTCACTCTGCTTTGATATCAACAGTTGATTGTTGCTTTGCAGCTGCTAGTTGCTGTAAATGTGAATGAGACTTTACTTTCCCCCCACTCAGTATGTACATAACAATATATAGAACAATAGATAGAACAGACGAATAGGTAGAATTATAGAACAATAGAAAAAAACAACAAAATAAATAGTATAACAGAATGATAATATAGAATAGCCCCTTTCACACATGCGGAACATTCAGACGCATTCACATTCGTGCTGTTTAAGAAAATAAAAGCCTTTGAATATTTTTTTTCCAGACACATTTAGCTGCTAGTTGTTAGTCAAATAATGTTTCTATGTTCCTATTTAATGCCAACTGTGGAAAAAATTATCAACTAAATGATTTTGATAAACCACTGTTAGTTTACCTTTAAGCTCTGCTTCAGTTGCTTGACGTGTGTGCACGTGAAGGACTGCTCTGGTGAGCGAAAGCATATTATGTACATCTCGACATGCAAAAATGTTCCTCCGTATGTTTTGATTGAAGTTGTTCACAATACTTATCCATCCACAGAATTTGTAATGTAGTCAAATGCGTAAACAATTAGCTGCGGTTAAAATTTGTTGCGTCAAATTTTACTGGCATTTTCGAATAAATGTGTGAAAGGTCTTTTCCGGAACGTCCTTGCTAGTGTGAGGAGCTTTTTAAAATTTACCAGTAAAGTCATTCCAGAAATTTTCTGGATATTTACCAGTAGGGGATAAAAACAAGTACCCAAAACAAAAGATAGAACAACAGAGGCAATGAAAGACAGAATTAGAAATATAAAGTAAGACAGACAGACAGATACACAGAAAGATAGATAGATTGACACAGAAAGACTTTTATTGAGTATGTCTTCCCAATTTGGCTGATGTAAATTTCTTTCAAATTGAATCCCTTCTATCTAAAAGCAAAAAAATAAAATAAATCATTGCTTAAAGGGTTGACAGGCCTTTAAACTTTAATCGCGTCTGCATTTCCAGATGCCATTTTATCTTGAAAGTAAATGGGAACGCAATCCACGATGGATCTGATGCTCCTTCAAGAGTGAAAAATATTGACACGTACTGTATTGACATTTATCTTCCATCTTCGTGAAATGAAGATGCCTTTCTATTCTTAGTGGAACTGCAGCTAATCCTGACTGACAACGAGACAAGTATTTCAAAACGCATGCTCATGAGATGGACAGCCATTGCCTAGCAACAGAGGCCTGTGCAGCTGCAATAGCTATAGATTTGAGCTTAAGCCCAAACCGAGCTCAACCAGGGCAAATAACTCAATGTACAAATAATTCAGCATTGGAATACATGGTAAATAATGATAGTGCTGCCTATGTGAGGACAAAATATCCAGGTCTCGTGTACTGGAGGTGGGAGCAGCAGTCAGTGTGAACATTACTACCGCAGTAAAGCACACATCCATTTACCTCAAGCTGTGGAACATAATAGCAAATGCAATCACGTCCCAGTGCGTGTGTGTCTAGGTCTCGCCCTCCTCATGGGAGTCTTCTATCTCGTCCCTCATAAAACTCAAGCACTTCTATTAAGAGGTAATCCAGACATCATAAAGAAGTGTGCAACTGACGCCATTCAATTATACTAGCATTAGCTCAGCTTAATGGATCTCTCTAATCTCACTCTTCTCGTCCGACACAGCATTCAACAATCCATGGTTGATCACTTCATCCTTTTTCTTTCTATTTCTAGCCCCTCAACACATTGTACATGTAAACTCTACCACAGCAGGTGGTTTTAAGAGGTAATACTGCTCGTTGATTTGTGCAGAGGCTTCCTGTGGCTAAAGACATGTGCTTTTCAGAGTATAATGGCTGGTGACTGTTCTTGTATTCACTTCATACCTAACATAGGTGAGTTGGTCTGTTCAGATAGCAAGGCCTCTACTGAAGTAGCAATTCAAACCTAAAGTCTAATCTGCTCTGTTATTTTAGGAATGTTTTTCAATTTAGAAATTTAGTTGCACTTGGAAGACAAACTTAAGGGATAGTTCAGTCATAAATTCAATCTAAACCTGTATGACTTAAATTCTATGAGCATAAAACATTGGACAGAAAAATGAAAGTAATTACTGTATAATAAAGATAACACAATTCTCATTTTTAAGTAAATAACTCATTCAAAACTGAGTTAATGGGGTCACATGGGTACAACATGTGCCTTAACTCTCTGATGTCCCTATGATGTGTCTGTAAAATATTGAAACAAAATACCTCACAGTAGAGGTCTGCGCAGGACAATTTTTTTAGTCCCGCTCCTGCTAGGTTTTATTCCGCACCCAACTGCTCCCGCCGTATAAACAGCCTTTGTTCACCTACTGTCCTCTTAAAATAATTTTCTACCCGACTTGACCGTTTTTGCTAATATTAGATCTGGTATCCAAAATCTCACATTTAAACTGGGCACTACCAAACGAGAGAGAGATTTTGTAGGCTAAATGTCAGTTTTGTTTGCTTCTTTGTGATGAGACATGAGTGCCACCCTAAACATGAGGTTCCAGTTTTGTGACTGCTAAAAGATAAAACTTTGAGGTATTGTCACATATCGCACATATCGGGAACGCTATATTGTAAGCCCACCCGCTTCCGTTCAAATTACATCAGAGTTACTACAGAGTTACTACTGCTACCACCACCGCCACAAGAAATCTGTCCGGGTCCTGTAGGAATGCAGACCTCTACCTCACAGATCATTAATCATAGCATGCTTTTTCAGAAAGAGCAAACGCTTTACAGCTGGTGTCTTGGTGCAAAACACACACACACACACACACACACACACACACAAAAAAAATCTACAAAAAAAGCAGCATTCTTTAAAAGTCAGTTAAAAAGTGTATTGTGTCTAAAACGCTGTGTAAACATGCGTTGCAGCATTTCCTTGACCTCTCTGAGGAAACACCAAACCCTTGCTGCAGCTCTGATACAAGTTTTGTTTATAGAGACAATTAAAAAAGTGCTGCTGTTTTTGGCTGCTCGCTAATTATCTGAGGCAATTAAGTCTACCATAACTACTGAAATGTGTAATCCATACAAAGTGTGATGATAATTGATTGGTTCTTGTCACATGGTGTGCAGTATGCTTGCAGTAATTTGAAAATTTGATATGTTTATTATTATAATTTATTTCAAGGATTTCCAAGGCCAACAGAATAAGAATATACACAGGAAAGTCATTTATAAGTTCTAAAAAGCAGTGTGCCGATCAGTTCTCATCAGTATTGCTGGACTTAGATTGAGCAGGTTTTAGGTCTAATAATTGTAAAATGGGTCCCCAGAAATTGTAGAATTTTTCAATAGAGTTGGACCCCATAAATCAGAGTTTTCCATTTAAATGTCAGAGGCCAATCCATAATTCAGACACCTACACTGCATGTAGGAGCACCTTGAGAAAGCGAGCATGTCACGTCAAATGTACATCACTGATTATTTTCACGTGGATGCCACGCATCTCCATTTGAAATGCCGAACTTGAGCATGCGAAAGACACATTATGTGAACTGCCCTTAAACTCCTGATAAATGGGTTTCTAAGTACCTGTCAGAATGCAAAAATCATAGGCATTAAACTAAGTTGTCTTTCTCTTTCAGTTACCACTCAAAAGACATAATGTAAGTTGAATTCAAATGTTTTATGATTTTTTTTCTGGTTACAGTTGGAAGAAGCAGTTCCAGCTGCCTCCGACATGCAAGTGATCGACGAGGAGGGAGCTCTAAAATAAAGTCAAATATAGCAGCGCACATTTGAGGATTCAGCTGCTCTGAAACTGACCTCCTAAAGCAGCAAAACGTTTGCTTCTGCGCCTGTGTAGGTTGAACAGCAATCTGCAGAGCAGGTCAGAAGAGAAACAGAGGTGAAGAATTTGGCGAGAGGCACACAGAAGCAGAGAGGTGATTAGAGCAGTTCAGAAACACACAAAGAGAAATAGAGCGAAAGAGAGCATGATAAAGTCTCTCTGGAACTCTGCTAAACCAGAACACACCTGCTAGCCCACAAGATGAGGCATCCACCTGCTGCCTGACTACAGATCAGCACGCACCTCTACACTCCACCTGTGTGCATGAGAGAGCTGCAGTCCACCATCACACATCTCATTACCTGGGTCCTCTGCATCTAAATGCCATGAAAAAGGGTTTTGATGAAGATGTCAGAAGGATGTTGAAAAAATGTGATCCAGCACTTCATAATTGTAACATCTGGATCAAGTCCACTCTAATCACCAGATAAGTGGTCTTGGCAGCTCCTGTGGTGGGTAGAGAAGAGCGACGAGAGGTGGAAAGAGAGAAAAAAGAGGACACAAGCAAAAGCCTGGCTACTGTCTGGTCATGCTGGAGTCACACGTACATGACAAATAGATTTCCAGTGATGCCCTCTGGCTGTTTAGCTGCGCTTTCCTCTGCTGATTCTATTTGAATTGACAAATGAAAGTAAATTTGATTTTCAACGGCATCCTTTACATTAAAATGCATTAGATCTGCAGGACTTAACGAGAGCGGAGATGATGTCTGGCCACATTGATAAGACACAGCAAATTATTCATTCATTCATTCATTCATTCGTTCATTATTGAATTCATTCATTTATTCATTCATTCATTCATTCATTCATTCATTTTCAACCGTTTTTCTACTTCCTCCAGCTCATCCGGGGGCATCCTGAGGCGTTTCCAGGCCAGCCAAGAGACATAGTCCCTTCAGCATGTCCTGGGTCTTCCCCGAGGTCTCCTCCTGGTGGGACATGCCTGAAACACCTCCCTAGGTAGGCATCCAGGAGGCATCTAAAGCAGATGCCTGAGCCACCTCAGCTGACTTCTCTCAATGTGGAGGAGCAGCGGCTCTACTCCGAGCTCCTCCCGAGTGTCAGAGCTCCTCACCCTATCCATAAGAGTGCACCCTGCCACCCTTCGAAGGAAACTAATTTTGCCTGCTTGTATCCGAGATCTTGTCCTTTCAGTCATGACCCAAAGCTCATGACCATAGGTGAGAGTGGAAATGTAGATTGACCAGTAAATCGAGAGCTTTGCCTTTCGGCTCAGCTTCTTCTTTACCACAACAGACCGCTACATTGACCGTATTACTGCTGCCGCTGCTCCTGGGCTAAGGACCTTGGACTTGGAGGTGCTGATTCTTATCCCAGCCACATCACACTCAGTAGCAAACTGCCCCAGTGCATGCTAAAGTTCCATGTTTGATGAAGCCAACAGAACAATACTGTCTGTGAATAACAGAGATGAGATCCTGTGGTTCCTCAACCGGACCCCCTCCAGCCCATGGCTGCACCTTAAAATTCTGTCCATTAAAATAATGAACAGAATTGGCGACAAAAGGCAGCCCTGCCAGAGTCTAACATTAATTGGAAACAAGTTTGACTTATTGCCGGCAATGTGAACTAAACTCCAACTCTGTTCATACAAGGACAAGACAGCCCTTAACAGAGCACCTCTGACCCCATACTCCCGGAGCACCCTTAACCGAATGCCACGAGGTAGACAGTCGAATGCCTTCTCCATGTCCACAAAACACAGGACTGGTCGGGCATACTCCCATGAACCCTCGAGCACACTGGTGAGGGTATAGAGCTGGTCCAGTGGTACAGCCAATTACGATCTCAAAATATATTGATAAAACAAGGCTGAAATTCATCAGTTTTAGGTAATTAGGCATGGGCATGTAAGCCCCAAATATCTCTCCTGTAGATCATCGTATCATTCTTCTTCCCTGACAAGCTCTGGTGGGCATCCCGAGGCTGTTGATGCAGAACGTTAATTAATTTTTGGCGTAAATGGGTAGGGATGAGGAGGGGGTTGAGACTATTAGCCCACAGCTTAGTGGCGGTCCAACTGAGTGGGTCATTTTCCTGATGAGAGAACAACTTTGATCTACAAAGCAAAGTGATGGGAGAGGAAGAGAGAGTTTGTAAAAGAAGAGGAGTGCAAAGGAGCTGGGAAACACCCCGTTAATGACCCTTAAGTGTGATGATGACAGACTGCTGGCCAGTGGAGGAGCTTTGTGTATCCACTGGAACAGGAGTAACCTTTAGCAAACTCAATCATGTATTGTGACAGCCTGAGATGTCTTGCACGAAGAATTGGTAATGTAATTTATTTTCCTTTCTACTAACTCGAATCAGAAACCAATGCATGAATAAAGTAGCTGACAAGTATAAGAAGATATATGCAAACATACTGCGCTAATTTACATCTAATCTACAAATTTATGATTAAATCTATAATCTCCTTTTAACCTAACACCTTAGCTGTTTCATTTTTCCCTCTCATGTGCTGTTGTTTAATGTTTGCATGTCTCTTTCTCCCCTTCTCAGGCACAGATGAAAGTTGATTTAATTACAGCTAACAGCCATTTCATTTCCAGAGGATGGTTAACTGTTTGCCAGGAGCACAGTGGAGCTCTACGCTGCGATCTGTACAGCTTAAAAAAGACTGATGGAGAGAGACTAATAAAACATGAATACAATGAATAAATAATGAAAGAAATGAATGAAAAGGAAAACAAAACGTTTTCATCATTCGGTGCTCTCTTAACTTAAAGAAATAGAAATGTAAGACACTGTAGTTAATGCAACGAGACAGACATTTTCAGACTGTGCGACAACAGGAGGTGATTCACAGGTTACACTGATTAATTTATTTCCATTACATGCAGTTAAAGTTCTAAGCTAGAGCACATTGCAAACCTTTAGGTGAACAATTAATCTGTTTTATTAAGATAGTTTTGTGTTGTCATTCTTAAGTGCGAGTCAGAACATTTGCTTCTGTGTTTATTCTTTCATTCATTAATTCTTTTTTAAGGTGTGTTTTACACAGCGGATGCCCTTTCAGCTGCAACCTATCACTAGGAAAGCTTCTATGTTTAAAAAATCTGTTTAAAACAGTGTGGTCTGTCGGACGTAGCACAGTGCTTATTCAGTAAAGGCACAGCTAAACAGATGTGCTTTTATTGTTGATTTAAATGCGCCTAATGTTGGAGCACATCTGATCATTTCTGGAAGCTGATTCCAGCAGAGGGGGATGCAGTAGCTGAAAGCAGATTCACCCTGTTTTGACTGAACCCTTAACATTTCTAATTTACTTGATCCTAATTTCAGTATATAAACATGCTGAAATAAAAGTCTTAGTAATTTCAGGTTCACGAGGATTTTAAGATGGAATATACTGTAGTTCAGGTCTCAAGGGCACTTTAGAGGAATAGCCTAATGTACAACATCTAAAAAAATACAAATTTGCTATTTATTTAGCTCTGAATGGTACATAGTATCTTAAGGGGCCTTTTCTCTTCTAAAAACGCGAGGTGCACCTTACTGTCTTTTTTGTTGTCAAGAAAAAAAAAAGCTCAGTGTGCTTTCGGAGCAGTCGGGTTCGGGCTAAAACCTGGCAGGAGTGGGATTCAAAATTTAGTCCTGCGCAAATCTCTACTTCGAAGTCTTCTTGAAAAAACAAACACTGCAGGAACCTCAACAGAAACTCTGCTTTCATTTGATTGCAGAATGAATAAGACGCGACTGACGTAATGTGCTTTTCTGCTCAGAATTGACTTTTTTCAACAGTGAGCGCACAGCACTCAATGGCAAAAATTTGAGATGCAGCAAACAGTTAAAACGCAAGGTACATAAGCAGCACAATTTTTAAAAACTTTCATTCAATAAGTATAACTTTATACTTTTAGTTAATAACTTTTTTAGTTAATAACTTTTAGTTAATAAGTATAACTTTATTTTGATGGACAGTTGTCCCTCGATATATCGCAGTTTACCTTTCAGGGCCTCACAGTTTTGTGGATTTTTTGTGCAAATTGACTTAGCTTTTTTGCATTGTGTTCTGCATTATGATTTGGTGTAGACAAATGTCAATAAATCTCCTACATGTTTCCTGTATAGTATAGAAGACATTTAGCTAGCAAATTAACAAAAATCTTTGATGGCTAGCAGTGTAAGTTTCCAAAAGGATGCAAAAACGGTTGTAACTGTCCGCAGCAAAACCATCATAAAGGGGGTCGCACACCTTAAGCGTACATATCTTCAAGCACACCGGATACTTCTGGTGCACAACAGAGCACAATCTAAATAACTTCATTTTAAAGGGCACCTATTTTACCCCTTTTTCAAGATTTAAGACAAGCCTTTTGTGTCTCCAGATTGTGTCTGTAAAGTTTCAGCTCAAAACACACATCTGATTAATTATTATTCTTTTCAGAACATTAGAATTTTCTGCTCTTAACACCATGTAGTTGTTTTTGTGGCCTGTGCTTTTAATGCTAGTTCTTTCCACACACCATTCCCACGTCTGTCAGAGTGTGCCCCAATCTCCATCTTGGTTGCGTCAGATAAACAGCACAGTGACAGATGTGAAGGAAGCAGATCTCACGTAAGGATTGTGAGAAATACTACAGTAATAACTTTCCCAATGACTATTTGATGTATTTGTTGTGGAGTTGCAACGATGAGTCACACAATGTCGTTACAACGTTCACTCAACCACACACAAACACACACACCCATTAATACGCGGCTATCAATCAAATCGGTGGGCGGGGAAACTACACTCTTACATCACATTACAGTGAGCCAAAAATGGGAGGGATTTGGATCCTATTTTAAGATTAGGACATTTACAAAAACAGACTTGTTGTCTTTATATCACTCAAATTTAACTGTGGACACACTATACCTAAACCCAGTTCTGTCCAAACAGCTTACAAAAGATTTTTATCATAGGTGCCCTTTAAATAACATGCAAATGTGCATGTCTGATGTGTATTATTTCTAACTGTCATGTGCGAGGCGCATCTAGCGTGTGACCCCCTTAAGGATGGAGTCTGCTTTAGCTTTGTGGATCAGTGACTGCAAGAAAAAGAACATTACGCTGGAAGGTTTATAAACTTTTGTGGACAGCGATGAATGTTTGCGCCTTACAACAGGTTATGATCGTTGGTTTCATTCTGTAATCCTGGACTTAATTTTCTCAGGAAGGTTGTTCTTTGAGAATGTTTAAACAAGAGAGAAAAGTGTGAAAATGTTAAGGCCTATCTGAGAAAAGTGTATAAAGTGTGTAGTGAAGGGTTTTACAGTCTCAAAACATCTATAATAATTGTAAAAAATAAAGCAGACTACTTCACAGATTTCGCCTTTTGCAGGCTATTTTTAGAAAGTAACTCCCGCAATTAACGACGGACCACTGTATTCTTAATGACACAGTTTAATTTTCAACAGCCTTACTGCAATCTTCAGAGTCACAGGAACACCCAGAAAGCATTTTAATATGCTGACTTGGTGCCTAAGATATATTTCTTATCCTTATCATGTTGAAAAGCTGTCCTGCATGTATTTCAGGAAACTCTGAAGAGACATTATATTTGGTAACAATGAAAATCTGTGACTTTTTATGAATATATTAAAATATTATTGTATCATGAACAGATAGCCACAGATGCTTTTGACAGAGCTTAACTTGCATTTAATGAGCACAGAGAATCCTTCACATCAAGAAGCAAACCAAACATAAGCTGACTCCCCAGAGTAAATGAGAATCACTTGAGCTGACGTGAATATGACCATCAGAAAATATCCTAAGATGTGCTTCAGAGAACAACATTGTGTCCAGATGTTTTATCAGGCTAAGCGTCATCTTCGGATCACTCTCACACTGCTGTCTTAATAATCTCACCCTCAGTTTTGAGGTCAAAGCCTCTCGCATTTGAGGCATCAGCAACAGTTAATCTCAGCATCAGTGCAGAGCACTTGAGTAGAAAATGATTACACAACTTCTTAACACGGCTGAATCAGAGCGACATGATCACGCCGCCGCTAATGAAGAGATCTGAAGAAAAGAGAAAAGCTTTGGGTTCATGGCAAAGCTGAAGGATTCTGAACTGCGCGTTCATACTCAGACGATTGTGTATTATTTACACGGGCAGAAGTGAACAGGAAAAATCAATGCGAGGAGAGCTGTGTGAAGATGAACAAAGTGAGTCCTCTTCTCAGACCTCTTCAAGTGATTTTATTGGTGAGTCAGAGGGCTGATGACCAAGCTCTTCTGCCGCTCTTCATTTCATCTGAAGCGGAACGAGCACCTGGAAGGACACCAGAGCCCAATTGGAATGGAAGTGAGTGTGTAGGAGATGAGCCAGGTATTTGACATGTAATCTGCTGATAAAGAAAAGACTGAAGAGTGTGCTTGCTTAGAGAGAGAACTAGAGAAGGGATGGTTGAGAACAGCTGTCTAAGTGAATCAGACCAAGGGCAAATTCAACAGGCAAACAGCAGAGAAAAAAACAAAGATGGAGAAGGACACACAGGAGAAGCAGCAGAGTATGTGGAAAAAATTATGACAGGAAAGACAATGAACACTTTGTTCTCTTGAGAGCGCTGCAGTCGTGCCTAGACGCACTGCAAAAATCCATAGTGAACACGTGTAAATTGTGTGAGAACATGTCAGCAGAATCATCTCTGTGTGCATAGCAAAGCCTCTTTGACACAAGTGTGCTCATTCTGATATCTTATCATTGCCTCCAGGCAGCTACGTGAATTGGGAAAAGACTCAAAATGAATGGAAAAAAAACACCTTAAATCTACAGAAGTGCTGCTTTAATAAATCATTTTAATAACACAACTCAATTCATGTCACATTACTGACAAGCAGTTTGTTTGGAAGAGCATTCCGGGTATAATAAGTGTGTTTTCACACAGGTGGTTTGATTCATCTGGTCCAGAGCAAGGACAACAAATTATACATTCTAACATTTTTTTTTTCAACATCACATTAATTGGTCTGGTCTAAAGAGGCTGAAGGTGACACGGTGACTGAAGCCCTGGTTTATACTCGACGTGTCCACTAGTTTGCTTGAATGCGCACAACGAATGTGACGTCATTGCTGTGCTTGAGGAGGTTCGCTTGGAGTGAAAATTTTTTGAGACTCGAGCGAACAGTTCGCTTGCCGCCGTATTTCATTTGAGTTGAATAATAAATCATTTCAATGAGAATTTGTCTGAAACAGGCACGACTGTACATACATCTTTATGATCCATCCATGGATGATCATATGAATAACCAGATGGATAAAAATTATTGGCTAGAAATTCCAAAAGTAGTGGGAAAGGAGGAAAGTTTTTGTTAAACTTTTTTGAAAAACCTGAGGGAAAAGTTTGTTAAAGCACAAAATGTTTTTTTTAATCACAGAAATATGTTTTTGCACCATTTATTTTGAATTTAAAATAACTTAATAGTTACAAAACTATATTCAAGAAACAAATTATTTATTTGATAACTGAAAAATAATATTTGAACCGATCAGTTTACAACATACTGATGACCTGCTTTTTTGGACTTTATTGGTGATAATGGTTTATTCTTTCTATAATAAAAAATATATTTGTAGAGCAACCCATGTTCTATTGTCATTAATTTTTGAATAAACTTTAATAGGTAAAACTGTCAGAGATATGAACAAAAGCAAGTGATGCATCAAAGTTTGATTAAAAAAAACTTCTTGGAATCTTTAAAATCATAAAATAATTAGTAAAAATAATTAGTTAAAAAATCTTGGATGAAATTAATTATATGACATAGTCCTGGAAACTTACCACTTCTATAATTATCTGTCTGATCGTACGGAGAGTTTCTTTCACATCCTATCATTTTAAAGAATATCACAACAACGAACACATCAAGTATAAAAGCCTTGTCCATTTTGTGAGGTGCGCGCTCATTAAGCGGAGGTGCGCGATGTTGCGCAAGGCGGAAGTATAAATCAGGCTTCAGTGTTTAGCATTGTCGCCTCATGGCAAGAAGGTCGCTGCTCGAGTCCCAGCTGGGTCAGTTGGCATTTGTGTGTGAAGTTTGCATGCTCTTCCCGTGTTGACGTCGGTTTCCTTCGAGAAAACCCGAACCCACACGAACCGGCCAGGTCCCGTCGGATTCGGTTGGATTCTGGTTCGATTTCTATCATTTTAGACGGGGTCAGGTCAGCCTGGCTTGGCTTTCGCAGTAGGTAAATGAATAGTCATGTGATGCATTTCGATTAGCGCGAGAAAGTACTAATCAAATCGTTTGTTACAACATTAAAATGCATCCCTGCAAAGGTGAAACAAAAGATGACGGAGAAGTTAAAAAGAGCAAATTTTGACTGCGGTCAAGCCAGTAACCAGTTCACAAACAATCCTACCCAAAACTTGCAAAATTAGCCAGATCAGATCTATGCATCTCGGCCTGTAGCAGCAGCAGTGAAAGGGTGTTCGCTGCGGCTGGACGCACTATCCTGAGCACAGGACTGTGCTAAAGCCTGTGGATTCAATAATGTTTCTCCACAAAAACACGTAGCCTAATCTTGGTTAGTAAAGGTTTTTTAAATTATAAATAAATATTAATTGTACCATAAAATCATAATGTAGCCAGAGTATACAGGCTAATGTTGGCATTAGGCTATTCTTTTATTATTCAGCTTCACCGTCGCCTTAAGGCCAAATCGTGAAGAGAAGTGATGAAACAAATCCCACAAATATTGCCAAATACCCGTAATAATTTTGAATTTATTTTAATTTAATTTGCTAAGAAAGACTTATTTTATTGATGTGTTGGCCAATTTAAAAGCCAAGTGCACCCAGGTCTATTTAGAGAGCTGAAATGTTACCATGTTACAAAGGACTTATTTTATTTCTTTGTTATTTTATTTCGAATTCTGTCGGGCTCGGGCCTCATCAGGCCTAATTTTTATGGCCCCATTACAGATCTAGGACAGACCCTAAATTATCCATTCCATCAATATGAATTGTTTGTTTATTGTAGTCAAGATTAGCATTTGGAGATACTTTTGTGTATTTGACATTTAAATAAAGGTAGAGTATGCAGTTCTGAATGCAGAAGCGTAGTGCCATATATTACAGTCATTTTAGCACGGCAGCTCAAGGCTAGCAGTCTCAGACTGTGGTTCAGGTGATACATCAAGCACATCCCATTCATTATTTCCCCATTTATGCATGTTTTTTTATTGCTCTAATGTGTCAAAAACAGCCCAGTGCCATAATATAAATAGTCATATGGGCCGGTCTTACTCTAGAGGACAATTCAATCTAATTCAAGAGCAACACTTTTTGCTAATTACTTTCTTTTGTTCAATAATAGCATTTACTGTAGTTAAACGAAATCTATCTATCTATCTATCTATCTATCTATCTATCTATCTATCTATCTATCTATCTATCTATCTATCTATCTATCTATCTATCTATCTATCTAATATATATATATATATATATATATATATATATATATATATATATATAATTAATGCATTTCTAGTTTAAAAAGAGAACTCCAGATCCAACAGAACTTATGATTTATTACCATACAGCCAAAACTATGTTTGGTAGAACTATTAGGTCTGATGATTAATTTTACTGCATTATTCAGGAATAAATACAACAATTTAATCAAATCAAGTACTTTGAACGTTTTAAGTACAACACACAGTCTAACAACATAGTTCAGTATTATTGCATCTAATTATTAATTATTATTTGGTTTAGTAAAACACAAATATATAATGTTCAAAAGTAATTATACATATATTTGAAACATAATTTTGAAAATACTGCCATCTCTGATAGTTGGTTGGATAAGTCAAGAAGTTAAAAAAGAAACAAAGGAAGAAGAAAAAAAGAAACTATGAAAGAAAGCAATAAAAAAGAAAGAAAGAAAGAACAAATGAAAGAAGGAAAGAAAGAAAGAAAAAAAGAAAGAAAAAAAAGAAAGAAAGAAGAAAAGAAAGAAAGAAAAAAATAGAAAGAAAGAAAGAAAGATAATGATAGCTAGACTTGATGCTTTCAGAAGTTTCAATTTGCCTCAGCTACTGAAAAACATCAAAGCACTCTTTCTTCAAGGTTTTTTTTTTACATTTTTAAATTAATTTTATTACTCTGTTTATTAGTCTTTTAAGCAATGAAACAACTCCTGAATGAAGTAATATTTGCTCTCATGCCAAACATTTTAAACAGAAAAATACAAAAAAAAACCTAATTATGTATTCAATGGTATTGGCTTTTTAAGAAAATTGATAAAGAAACTTCACTGATAATAATACTGACTTCTGACATTTTATAGTAACAGCTTTGTGGCAAAAATCTGACAATTAATTTGCCTTTTTGATATCTCTGTTATTAATGCTGCAAGTGTGTTTTGTGTATCGGTCTGACATTGTGGATGAAAGTGTTTTCCAAAAATTACTTAGTGCACCTTTAAATTCATATAACTCCTTGTTTTTTCAATCTGCCAAACTAAGCAGCATTTTTTTCTTTATTCTAAGAGAGCTCTGTCTTCTCCTTACACTAGCTCTAGCATGCATCTACTTTAAAAGCGGACAAAGAGAACGATCAATGTGGTATAAAGCTAAAAAGCTCCTTTTAAATCTCTCAAAACGCTGATGGTTTTTTAAGCTGCAAAAGACATTGTATGCCACTTTTCTTTGCCCACAGCCATTTTCTTTGAAAGTGACACACAGTGACACAGACTAACAAAAAATGGTATGTACTGTATATATATATATATATATATATATATATATATATATATATATATATATATATATACACACACACACACACACACACACACACACACACACACACACACACACACACACACACGCACGCAGGCATTCTCAAATTTGGACGTATGTGTGTGTGCGTGTCAAAGGTACAGAAGACATTCACTAAGATAGACTTACAGAAACACACAGCCATCTAATCTCCTCCACATCAATGTCAGCATGTGGGCTGGACTCATGCAGTGAGTGACGGACCAGAGTCTGATATTCTCATATTAGATATATTACTAGTCCAGCAGTAAGCTAGTGGTACACTGACAGAGAACCATGCACTTTATTTAGACATCATTTAAAAATGCTGAAAATGCTGCCCGTTCTTTTGCTTCAAAAATATGAGACACATGCAAATTGTATAATGACAGTCTTGGGATTGTAAAAGCCCATTTGTCTGTGTGTGATTAAAGTCTACTTGAAATCCAGATTGTTTGTTTACTTCCTTAACAAAGGTTCATGTTTCAAATATGCATAATAAACTAGTCATGCTGACGTCAACCAAGCCTACTTTTTTTTTTTTAAATGACAAATTCGTCAAACAAAAAAACTTGTTTTACACCCAGTTTCAATCAGTGCTGCATCATAATAGAGAAGAATGTGAATCTGAAAACAGTTCAGTCAAAAATTGAATTTCTGTCATCATTATTAATGCAATTTCAAATTGTTTTGACTGTGTTTTTTCCTAGGGTAAAAAGATTTAGTGGTTTGCTTTACACACAAAAATGAACATTAGCAGGGTGATTGGAGTTCAGTGTTGTTTTGAATCCCAGTGGGTTTATTATTTTTTTCATTTTGGAATTTGGAATAATGTGAAGGTGGATGAATAACATAATTTTCTTATTGAGGTGAATTATCAGATGAAGACTACACTAAAGTCAGGGAGACGTGCAAAAAAAAAGCCCAACAAGCTAATTACTAAAAAATTAAACAACAAACAAAACACTTCTAAGGCTGTGTTTACACCAGATCCTATAATATATTTTTGTCCAATCACAAGGAGACAATGCTACAGGTCTTAAATGTTGCAAACTTGTCCAGTTTTGTCACAGATTGTATTCATAATGTAAACACTTTTGTGGCCTAACAGCCACAAAAGACTCTCAGCCGACAAAACATTGTTATGGGATCAAAAGAATCTCTTCAAACTTTGCTGCGCTGTCCCAAAACACAAATAACAATCAAAACTGTAGTTGCTATCCTCAAGCTGCATAACATCTATTCACTCATGCTTACTGAGCACTTCTGTGAAAGTGATATTGAGTGTGGTGAAATAAGGAGAGAAGGATCTTGATGAAATCCAAAACAAACAGTCAAAAGAGATCATTTGATTTTCTTGTTAAAACCAGGTGGAAACGGTAACACTTCCTGGCTGAACTACCGTGATCACTGAAAATCCATGTTAATCCAAGGTGGAAAGAAAGTCTATGCTGTGTTCATACCAGACGTGACATGCGTGAATAAATCATGCTATTCGCCCATTAATAGATGCATGAACATATTGATTCACTTCACAATAGATAGGAATTTGCATCATGGACGGGTTTCCGTCTGCCTGATGACTCTAGTTTCATTGCTTAATGGCTAAAATGGATTTTCTTGAGAGAGTAACTGTGTTTTATGTGCTTTAGGAAGGCTGAGAACCAGCGTATATTTGTTCGACGCCGTGACTGAGTCCAATAGATTCTTTTAGAGGTGCACCCAGCTCTGAGTTCATAAACTCCTCCAGAAACTATACCTGGATGATGGAGGCTTTCAGCAGTGCTTCAGACTGAGCCGAGCCCTGTTTGATGAACTGTTGTCGGGACACAAACAAAAGGCACTATGTCATAATCACACCCATAATAGAGCAAGCTCCTGATTGGTTAACGTGGTGCAAATCTCTTCTAAAGTTCAGATATTTCAACTCAATTCAATTTCGAATGAGAATTGCACCACAGGATGTCTATTCGAGTATTTGCATCATCTTTACAAGTAAATCACTCGCGCTTAATGATTATATAGGAGATACAGCCCTTTTTACAGTAATTTGCTGTAATCATGCCACCTGCTGTAATTTCACAATAAAATTATGAATACAACATATTACTGTGAATTTTACAGTTAAATACTGTGAAGCTATTCTAATGTAATTTACTGTGAAAAATTACAGTAACTTGTTGTAAAAACCTGGAAATTTTTTACAGTGTAGGTGTCTGATGTGAACGAACAACCACATTACAACCACATAAACATGAACTTTCCACTCAGTCTCATGATCACAGTTTAAAATGTAAAATGTTACACTAAAGTAGAAACACACACAAGGGCATAACAGAAGTTAAAAATAGCATGAGCATCTACTCCTACACCTCATGGGTTCATAACATTTCCTCATTTGATACGGCCTAGAGGGAGAAAGACTTATGTAGAAGTGGGCAGAGAGGCTGACTGAAACAAGCATTGAAAGCAAGGCAAAATTCTTTTAAGCCACTGATGGTTTAGAAAATTTTTGATAATTTTACATAATTACACTGTCAATATCTGCAGAAAATTGTTCATGGCTTGTTAAAAGAAGCCCTCATTTAAATTGTAGATGATTTTGACTTTGTCTCTGGCTGCTTGGGTAAATTCTATCACCCACCCACTTGTTAGGAGAAATAAATAAATAAATATAAAAACACACACCAACTCCAACACACAATATCACTCAAGAAACCATGACAACCTTTGCTGACAAAATGGGCTGGAGGCCGTTTGAAAGTGTTTGAGGGGGAAACAAGAAAAGAAACTGGCACAATAGTATTTGCATCTAAATCCATCACTCATTTCTAAACAGCAAAATGGCAGTGTGTTCACAAGACCTCAACATACTGTATCACCAGGGGCCATGGTATAGCTATTTTGTTTTTGCCTGAAAATGTTTAAGACTCTCTGAGGGATGATATCACCAAGAATCACAGGTTACAGCAAATAATCTTCTTTATTGTTCCACTTAAGATAAAAGAAGCCAACTACATCATGAATGGCTTGATTGTGAGAAAATTAACACCATCTTTTTACCATTTAACTACTCATACAAAAATGCTAGGGACTATATTGCGAAGATTCATGGAGTGTTAAGAATGATCCAAGCACAGATTGGTCGTAAGATAAGAACGTGTCCATCTGTGAGGAGAGAAGGGTTTTAACATCTAGCTCCTGCTTGATGAGAGTCCAATCATTCTCCTTGGCATCTGAGCCAATAGAGGCGATAATAATGACAACGGGCCGATTTAAACAAACTATAGTTCATCTCTGAGGTCTCTGGATGCATGTTGCCTGATTAATGTGTGAGTGTGATGATGAGATGGGCTGTGGGGTGATTAGAGAAGACTATGGAAGCTGCTAAAGCCTCATGACACGAGTGGAAGGTTAAGCCTCTGCTGACTTTAAGATTAGGTCAACCTCATGCATGAAGACCAAAGACTAGAGATCGAAAGCTAGTAGATGATAAAGGGTCACCAAGGATTTTGAGTGCGTGTCAGGTGACTCTTCGTACCCTTCGGGATGACGTGAAGTTGTGTTTGTTTTGTAAAAGCATCTTTTGCATCTCCTATAGTCACCTGGAGGCCAGCAGACAGAGCTTCTGGTATCTTATCTCAATCAGAGAGCTGTTAATCCATTCATGCCCTTCCTGCGCTCTCTCAGGCCTGCCTGTGCTCACTTAGGTCAGGCCAGATCGAAGATGAGCGACAAGCTTCTGGCTCTACACAGATACTTGCTCTCTCTCTCTCTCTTGTGTTTATGGAAACAAGGCTGCACTCTGCCATTTAATCACTGTTTAAGAGACAATTCACCCCAAAATAAGATATTCACTAATTCTCCTATTTTAAAAAATGTTAAAAACCAGCAATGATTTGTCCTCCATAGAATTTATTTCTTTGTATGGATGTCAAAAGCTACCAGTTTCCAACATTCTTTGTAATATCAGGTTAAGAGAAAGATTACGGTTAAAAAAAGAAAGTCTTAAAGGTATGATTAGCAAATAGACATGTTTGGGTTAACTATACCTTTAATGTAACTTATTAAAATTTATATTATTTAATGTAATATAATGTAACATATTAAAATTTATTATAATTTTTTTGAGTTTCAGGGTTTATTTTTTAGAGTCCTGTCCAGCTGTCAATCGTCCTTATTTAATTTATGATGATGAGCAATAAGACATTATAAGTAAAAAGCTGTGCTTTAATTTTGACACCTAGAGACATTGTCACCAAACATGAATCAGAGGTAAGTCTTTCTCGTACATAGCTGTTAAGAATTTAAGAATTCTGATAAGAATTATGCATTATAGGCTTCACATACAAAAAAAAAAAAACATGTAATCCAAGACTGCAGTTCGGTCAAATTTCAAGGATAAACAGCTCTCATTAATAGTTCAGCATGCTTTCACTTTTTTATTCAACATGAAACGCACATTTGAAGAAAGAGACTTCCCGCCCAACTTATAATTGTCATTCATATAGCCATATGCAGTTGAAGTCAAAATTATTAGCCCCCTTCGAACTTTTTTCTTCTTTTTTAAATAATTCCCAAATGATGTTTAACAGAGCAAGGACATTTTCTCAGTATGTCTGATAATATTTTTTTTCTTCTGGAGAAAGTCTTGTTTGTTTTATTTAGGCTAGAGTAAAATCAGTTTATAATTTTGTAAACACCATTTTAAGGACAAAATTATTAGCCCCTTTAAGCTATATTTTTTTTCTATAGTCTACAGAACAAACCATTGTTATACAATAACTTTCCTAATTACCCTAACCTGCCTAGTTAACCTAATTAAACTAGTTAAGCCTTTAAATGTCACTTTAAGCTGTTTAGAAGTGTCTTGAAAAATATCTAGTCAAATATTTACTGTCATCATGGCAAAGATAAAATAAATCCATTATTAGAGATGAGTTATTAAAACTATTATGATTAGAAATGTGTTGAGAAAATCTTCTCTCTGTTAAACAGAAATTGGAAAAAAATAAACAAGTGGTCTAATAATTCAGGGGGGCTAATAATTCTGACTTCAACTGTATATGCCATTACATATCCATAATACACTGTCATATAGACCCTCAAAACAGTTGCTTTCTTTAACATTCAATATTAATAAAAGATATCTGCATATAAATGACACAGACTGAGGATTCGAGTTTTAACTATAAATTAGTCTCAAAAGATTTCCTTGGGTAAACTGGCTGCTTTGAAAACAGGTCTTCTGTTAATTTATTTTGCAAACCATTGACTGTTTTGCATTCATCTCAAGATTATGTGTAAATATAGCATCCTCTGAAAAAACGTTTACGATCTATAATAGTAAAACAGTGTGCGGTTACAAAACACCACTCCTGGCTCTTGTGTTGAGTTTGGGTTACAAAATTTGTAAATAGTTTCATAATATTACATTCATATACTCCCCCACCCCACCCAAATCATCATTACTATAGCTCAGATACAGTATTATTATTATAGATTATAGATACAGTACATTATCAGACTAGTAAACGCACTGGGTGCTTTTTTCTTCTTCCTCAAAATATCATTTGTATTGTTACATTTGCTCCTGCTGAAGAAATGAATCACACAAGTAAACAACATTATGCACACTTGAGTACAGATTGTGTCTACTCTACCCAGCACTGATGGCTTACCTGGCGCTGGTGTTACGGAGGATCACAAGGGCATCAGGAAAGCCATCAAGGTTGTAGTCTCCGAGGTGCAGGGTGATGGGAATTTGCAGTTCTTCCGAAGTGGGCTTTTCTGGAGCGGGCACAAAACCCCACACAGAATCCTTCCTCTTGAAGTCCATCAACACAGGCACCCACTGGAAATAAAGAAGATTATGCAGACACATGAGTGGACAAATACTTTCCTGAGAGATGCATTAAAAACATCACAAATAAATGAACCTTCCATTCTTCCAAAATAAACATAAATAATTACAGATCCATAAAAATTCTCCTTTAATGTTACATTTTTGGTACCAATACTAACTTGAGAAGCTAAAATGGAACGTTTAAGTAGAGATATGCACCATTTTATGTTACTGCAGCGGTGACAGCTTTGTACCTTTATTTCATGTGTAAACAGGGTCTAAATAAAAAAAATTGTTACACCAGCTAATAGTCGTTTACAAATCAACCAACAAAGTAAAGAACTTAATGAAACTTAATAAAAAAGGAAAAACTAAAGTAAGGTTCCATTAGTTAAGGCTTATTAATATATTTACTAACATGACTATGTATCTGTTAGAGCAGTGATACCCAAAGTAGTTGGCCCACTGTAACCTTTAAATTGTCCCACAATCCCATCTGAGAGGAGAGTTAGAATAACGGAGAGGGTTGGGGCGAATGCTTTTATCACAGAGATCGTCATTTCTTTTTTTTTTTTTTTTGAGTTTTTTTTTTTTTGAGTTTTCAGAAGAAAATACATATATATCTTGCATATTCTCTCATACAGAAAGAGACTTACAGATCTTGTATACGCTTTGTATCATTTCTAATTTGGTGTAACCTTTTTTTTTTAAGTAACCTCTTTTGTTTTATTGCTGAGCTACAATAAAAGCAAACTGAAATTAAATGCTTCAATCAAAATGCTGTAAATGAGTTGGATTTTATTAAATCTGTCATTCGACGTATAGGGGACTATGCAGAAGATATCAGTGAGCAAATCAAGCCAAAAACTAGTGTAATACTGTTATAAATGGGATTGTTTGGTCACACTTTATTTTGATGGTCCGATTGTTGAATTTAAGTTAGGCTGTTAGGTTGGGGTTAGCGTACGCTGACATGTACTTGTAAAGTTTCTTATAGTCAGTTAAATGTCTGTTGAAGGAGCAGTATCAGCAGATATTAAGCAGACAGTCTACTAACACTTAAATGGACAATCAACATAAAGTGCTACTGATTGTTTTGTTTTTATTGTAATAAGTTCATTATAAAAAGTAAAAAAAAAAAAACATTACTGTATTAGTTAATATAAAGCAATGTTTTCTAGGCATTTTTAAATATTATTAAATAAATTAGGAAATTACCCATGGCAACTATATTTACCTTTGGCCCACTAGCCTTGATTAAGTTTGGTTTCTGGCTCTTCATAAAAAAAGTTTGGCCAGAGTATTAGAGTATTTACTAATCTTTGTTAACATTAGCTAATGAAGAAAACAGCTGCTCATTGTTACATTTTGCTAATTCACAGTGCATTTTCTAATGTTAACAAGCACAACATTTGGATTTTAACAATACTTTAGAAAATTTTTGTTCATTCTTGATTCATGTTAGTAAATTCATTTGCATTAACTAATAAAACCTAATTGTGGAGTGTGACCAAAAAAGAAAAAAAGGAAAAAACCTAACCGATAAAGAAATGTTATTAACCGTAGTAAACTTTGAAGTATTTAATAATATTTAAAACAACAGTAATATTGTCATTTAGATCATAATAATAGTAATAACGATAATAATAGGAATAAGGAGTTAAATTAAAATTTTTACCCATTACTTTACAAATTTCATTTATTTCAGTATGTTGATGAACTTCTATAGCACATCATACCCTTTAAGCAAACTAACAGTTGGAGAGAGTATTTTTAAGCAGCTGCTATGGAAGCTCTCAGGTTGATGTCAACAGAAGGACCGCCACTCCAAAAACAGAAGCAAATGGCCAGACTTTCATTAAAGATTAGCAAAACAAACTTTTTTTTCAGTGCATTATCTTCAAAAGATTAATTATTCACCCTAATAATACAAATGTGAACAAAAAAAAGGCAATTTTAATTTTATACGAACATTAAACTACAAAACTTTTAGAAAATGATCTCTTTTGAAATTGAAAGCAAATGCATGTTAAATATAATTTCCACTTTTTAAATTTTTTTTTACTGTTGCTATACCCTTAAAAACACAGAAAAAACTGTTTATATATATATACTTAAATTAATATAAAATGTTTAGTTTTTTTATGGGGAAACACTATCAATTAATGGAAATTTTCTGTTTTTAATTTACGATAAAGAGTCTGTGTAATAAGCTGACAGTACATTTCTTGTTTTTTTACGGATTTTTTTGTTTGTTTGTTTGTTTTTGAACTCACAGAGAATAAATCTGTGCGGATTAGTTACTGCAAGCTGAACCACTGAAAACACTGTTATCACATCATTCATGTCAAAATATCTTGTTATGCATCACATAATATTTATATTATTTCAACACCATCTTGGCAATTAGAAAAATCACAATAAACATTCTCAAGCTTTGTACGAAATAATCTAAAAAATTTACCAACCAACTAATGAGTAGAACTACTTCAAATACACACCAATGCCAATTTTGACTTGTGTTTGGCGCTTGACAAGTGTTCATTTTAGATCCTGGATGTGCTGTACACTAGCAGCCACTTTAGGTCTGTCTTTAAACCAGTGTCTGGTATGAGCCATACTTAATAAGTCATGTGGGGAAAAGAAAAATCAATTTGTGAACTGAACATAGTCACAGGAAAAAAAAAAAAAAGAGCACACCAGGCAGAACGCAGCATTCTGGTCCTCTCGCTCTCTGGGTTCAGTCATTTGCACGTGCGTGTGGGGGAGGCAAAAACGCAGATGCTACAGGCCTCGCTCACTCATGAATGTAAAACAGAAAGCCAGGTGCATCTCTGCATGTTTGCATCCAAGGGGATACAGAGACAGGAGGAAGGCAGAGAGAGAGAGATGGCTAGAGAAATGTGGGGAGGGGAGATGGACACCAAGATGGAGTGCTGAAGAGAGAATGCTGGCAGAGCGTTCTGTAATGGCTGCTTATAAGGTTTTCTCCAGTACACAATGGGAATAAGCAATGCTGGAGACAACGAGGCAAAGAGAAAAAAAGAGAGGGTGTATTTGTGCATTTCTGCATTTGCACAAAATAACAACATCGCTAATATCTGCAAAACACAAACTAACTGATCTGTTCAGAGCTGAAAAGGAAAATAGAAATCAAGCTTGTGAGTCATGGTGTGCGCTGTTGGCCTAGTCGCCTCATTATGAGCAAATATGAGAGTCCTGCAATGTTTGTTTATATTGCGGCACATTTCCCGCTAAGTGTTTGACAGGTTATCGGGGACTATTGCAGTTGAACTGTGGTTGGAAAGCAGTTCAGACTGCTTTTTTAGCTAAAAATAAAAGAAGACGTGAGAAATTATAAAGCATGCAAGATTAATAAAAGCAGTATTAACAGGCGATTAATAGCCAGTATTAATAGCTAATTGCAACTGAATTAAACATAAGTGATACAGTAAGGGACATTGAAATAATCAGAAACACAAGTGTTGAGAGACCACTTTAATTTTGGTTGCACTAATTTATTAAAAATTGAGCCCGTATTATAATTTTTTAAAATGAGCTTCCATGCACTGTGTAACAGAGCACTAAGTAAATGAAAACATCCAGCTGTGGATTAAATTTATAAGTGAATCATGTTTAAAACTATTGGTTCTTTAATGAAATAGTTGACTCGAAGTCGGATCTTAGGTTTGCATTTTTTTGCCTGAACACATATGATATGATAACTGAACAAATATAAACTGCTGGATCCGGTAAAACATGAACGCACCTTTCTTTTCAGACAGCAGAGCACGGGTGATTACAAGACTAATTATTACGCGAAAATGACGACAACTGACAGATGGAGATTTAACTGAGGTTATTTTTTACAACAATACCACTGTATAATCAAGCTAGTGCTGTGCTTGTTCCTGTCATTTCTCTGATTTTTTATACAATAATCTATGCTGCAACGAGGGATCTGCCGGCTGTTTGCTTTGTCAGACTTTAACAGTTACTTTGTCAGTAACTGTTACAGTTCATATGGAGCAGTTTCGTCTTTGCAAGTGTAATTAAAATTGTAGCCTTATTTTGTGTAGTATGCATAATATGTGTTTAATTGCGTGTTGTAACTTGTAAATGCTCCATGCGCCTTGTAATCACTTATCTATTATAGATCTATGCTTGTACTGTCTCTCTCTCTCTCTGTGTGGGCTATTCACATGTTGCATCCAAAATCACATTGAAAACCTGACGCGTCAACCTATCACAACAGACTGGGTCATCGGACCAATCACAGCAGATTAGCACATACAAAAGAGGGTTTGGGAATAAATTAATGGCTGAACAAATCATATGGGAGTTGTTGAGATATTTATTGTAGGTAAAAATAAATGCATATTATAAGACAATGAAAGTGTTTTTTGACCTTGCACGCATATCAGCCAGGAGACCAAATAAAACCAAAATATGACATATTATAATGCAAAATAAAATAAAACAAATCTTTCAAGTAAAATAAAATTTTGTTATCATTTACTCATCCTTCACTTCATCCAAATCTGTTTGAGCTTATCTTCTTCTGTTGAACACAAAGAAATAATGTTGGGGGGGGATAAACCATTGATTCCATAGTCATTTTGCTCTTATATTTATGTTTATGGCTATTTTCTCACCCAACATTTTTCAGAACATCTTAATGTTTTGCAATAGAAAGACAATGCAGACACACAGCTTCAACCAGAAACACACAATTCAGTATGAATTGTCTGAAGAGTCTCATATAAAATCACACAGGAGAGAAGATGGCCAGCTGAGGTCATCATGAGAAGGAACTAAATATAATGAGAAGGAACCAATCTATAATAAGGAACCACGCTGCCTATCACAGTTATGCAGATGACACACAGATTTCCCTAGTCTTATCAGCTAATGAACACAGGCCACCTGACTCATTCTTCAATGCACTGATGAAATTAACAGCTGGATGAGACAAAACGTTCTTCAGTTAAATAAAGAGAAAGTAACTGAAATCACTAAAAACTATTTACTGCAATAGCATTGTGAAGTGTCTGAATGACTGCACTGCAATGTAGGTATTCTCGTTTTATATGCTTTGCAGTTTAGATTTTTTGAAAATCATCTTTTCTTAATTATTTTAATTGGTTTATTACAGTTTTTCTCAAATGCTAAAACACATTTCACAAACGTTTCCTCCACGTTCCCCAATGTCTAAACACAACATCCTTTTCTAAAGCTATATAAACACAACCACACCTTCTCGCTTTAAAACTGAAACCTTCACACCAAAGGAGCAGCTCGAAGCTTTCAAAAATGTAAACACTATACACATAATTACACACTACAGCAAAACAATTGAAAACATAATGCTCAATTTGTGAGAAGGTTCTTTGTTTCATAATTGCCAATGTATATATTTAGAAACTTTACAGTAACGGATCTTCTTAGATCTCTGCAGAGGATTGGGCATTTAGATTTGTGAGTTTCATATGAAGAGTATAAATCTATAGAAGATACCTTATGTACACTACTGTAACACAACTCAATGCAAAAACAAAATCTATTGCACACAAGAGTACTCTTGAATACATGATCAGGGTGTGAAGTTTTTTTAATTTACTTTATTCACACCACACACACACAAACACCACAATCACTGTGTGCCATCATGTCGCTGAGCTCAATCGGGCCACATCCCCTCATCCATCGCAGTATATAAGTACACACATTACATTGCATTAGCTCACTTTGTATGGTATTGTATGATGCAGATTGCTCAGATTCGAGTAAAGCACGGTTCCAAAACACAGATAAAAGCTATGTAATATCAAAGCAAAACCATAGGGTTAGAATGCACTTTTTTCCTCCATTTACTCTAGAAAACACTATTGGTTGAATTTAGAGAAGGGTTTAAGTCAATGGTTAACTACAGTAGGTGATCTGTGTGCCATATAAATAAACCTGCATTGCATTGAATGATAAACAATACTCAAAAAGTATAACTGAAGTGATATTCAGTGCAAAGTGATTTGTTTAAACATTTAAAAATGAACTTGCAGACTATTTCTCCAGACATATATTTCATTTATTTTACTGTGTAAAAATTGTGTCTCGTCTCAGACCTTAAATTGAGTCACACAGCAACTTACTACTCAGATTGTTATATATATATATTTATATATATAAAAAAAGGTGTCACTGAATCAAATGTAAATCCATTAACAAATTCTACGGTTTATCCAACAAATACAGCAGTTCATATGTAGTGATTGTGGACTGTGAGTCACACAATATCACAACATGTGATTTGTTGGTTAAATCTCAAGAATATTGTCATTATTTTACAACTAATGCAGATGTGTCATAGAATATATAGATTTAAAACTTACAAACACTCCGATATGAGTGAAGGTTTGACTATAAATCAGCTCGATAACACTTTTTGTGGAATTCTTGCTATTCAAAACCTACAACTATTTATACATACTATTTACAGTATACTACAACTTTTAGCTCAATAAACACCCAATTTAGTGCTTATTAACAGTTATTAAGGTAGTTTTTGGGTTTATATCTTGGGTTGGACTAGGGATGTAGAATTAGATCATGTAGAATGTGCATTTTATAATTAGAAATAAGCACCCAATTTCAACATGATAGGCAGGTTATAAACCAGTTGATAACAGTTTATTGATCTGTATGAGTGACAATGTAGATATAAACCGCACACATACATTTCCTGACACACATTAACTTGCCTTTTCTCTCTCTTTTTGTATTTCCTCTCTTTATGTATTTCTTTCACTCAGTTAATGAATGTTTTATAGTCTCTCAAGCTCTTGGAGTGCTTCTGCTTCCGTCCTAAAGGACTGCTGAGCCAGACCTCAGCACCCACTGCCTAAGTAAGTCCTAAGTAAGCAGTTCTGACTGATAGGCTGTTAAAACAGGTTATGAAATGTTATGACAGCTTATGGGCACACTTGCTGTTGGCTCATCATAACTAAGTGGAAACACTGACAGGGATTTCAATTGAACATGCTTGGTAAACCAACTCCAAGCTATGGTCATTATCCTGAAGAACCAATTCAAATAAAGCAAATGATTCTAATTAAAGACATTTGAGTGGGTGTAGGTGCTGGTACGTGTTGGGCCTCTATATAAATGAATGCACACATTCAGTTTTGTTCAGTGTGTTTGAGTTCTGCAAGTACAGTAAAGCTCCGCATACAAAAACAAAACCATCTCTCTCTCCCTAAAGAAGTCAGTCACACAAAACATCCTTAACACCCAGCAGAATTCTCCTCAATTGAAGACTCTTTTCATTCAGCACTGTAATGATTATGCAAACAGTCATTGCCCTTGTGGCCATCCACAATCGGCTTCCATCACTCCGTGTCTGCTTTTGTAAATTGACTTATATCAGTGCTGACTGCCGGTTAATGCTAAGTCTTATTGATTTATTAGGGAGGGTAGATGAAAATCGCAAGGCTGTGGGCTGGCATTGTGGTGAACACACAATAGGTCTACTCAAGTCTTTCTAGCTGATAACTGATTCATGGTCAAGAATATTAGTATTCCAAACATGAGTGTTTACAAACCCCGCACAACTTACAGCCAGTTTACAACAACACTGATGTTTTGCATGACAATCTGGCCCGTTTTTTACGTGTTCACACCAAGAGGTCAAAAACATCAGACAAGACGAACTAAGGTCTATGAGAAATATAGCTAGAAAACGCAATAATACAAAGACAGTTGTGAAACTACTGATAATAATAATAATAATTGTGCTTTGGGGTTGTAAAGATGTTGCTTCTCATCAAGACTTTTTTTTTAATTTAAGTGACGATTATCTAAGGGCTTATGACTGTCAAACAAAGAGATGGTCCATCAAAACAAGAATGCTGGAATTACTGTTAGTGTTTAAATAAATAGATAGTTAAATCTAGCATTTCTGTGTTAACAGTCAAAAAGCATGATATAAGAATTGTTAGAATTCATAGAAATATTAATAGAATTAATAACATATTTACTATAAATATTAAGCCCAGCAGTAGTATGCATGAATGTAAACAACCTAACCAGAACTATTTTTAGAATATCAGGAATAAGATTAAGCATGGAGGCATTAAATGCATTGTGAAAGAATTTTATAAATTTGGCTAAACTTTCAAGATTACCTTTTACTAAATTCACTTAATATTCTCACATCTGCACTGTAAGACAGTGAATCTTTAAACTTCGACAAGTATGTTTAATATAGTCATTAGCCCCTTTCACACATCCAGACCTTTCTGTAAAACTACCAACAAGGGATCATGTGTGAACAGGCCCTTTTTGAAAATACTGGTAAATTCATCCCGACAATTTTCTGGAAAGAGAAGTTGTAACATTACTGATAATTTCAGAGAATGCTGCTATGTGTGAACCGAGAAGAAACATTACTGGAAAGAGCGTGATGTGAGACGTCAACTTTTACCAATCAGAACAATCAGATATATTCACATCCATATTGTTTAGGAAAATAAAAGCCTTTGATATTTTTTCCAAACACATTTAGCTTCTAGCTGTTAGTCAGATAATGTTTCTATGCTCGTTCCTAATGTCACTGTGTAAAAAAATGATCAATAAAATGCTTATGATAAACCGCTGTTAGTTTATCTTCAAGCTCTGCTTCAGCTGTGTGACGCGTGTGTGCACGTGAAAAAGCTCCAGTGAGCACCAGCACATGCACATATTGTGTACATCTCGACATGCAAAAGTGTCGGTCCTTATGTTTTTATCAAAGTTGTTCATAATACTTATTCATCCAAATTTGTACTGTCGTCGAAACATTTAGGGTGCTTTTACATATAGATTTTTGTTTCGGTCCCCGTCTCGCTTGCCCAGTTAGCGCTGTTCGTTTGGCATATGTGAATCCAGCCATCACGCTCAGATCCGCAACAAAACAAACGCTCCGAGATCGCCTGAATGAGGTGGTCTCAGCTTAATTGAAACAAACTTTTGAGTGGATTGATTGTAGTGAGAAAGCGATACGATCCGAGCCCAGCTAAATCACAGTGTTTTATGGATATGTAATAGGCATACGGCTATATGAAGAGAGAATTATGAGTAAGGCGGGAGGTCATTCCAGACATCCCAAGTCTCCCGAAAGTTCCGAGAGTCTCTCGCAAATTCACAGACTCCCGGATGCCCGCAAACAACTGATAATCACCCGGTAATCACGCGTCTCCTTCCCGGTCTTCATATGTTGCGCACCCTTATCATCCCTCCTCGCTCTTCAGCCACGTTGCGCCCACCCTGTCAAACACCACCAAACCACCACCCCCCCGACAGCAGAGCGAGACTCTGCAAAATAAACCATGAAACTCTGACCAATGTGAGGAGAGTTTACTCACACCTGACTTGTTTTTGCTCTTTTGGTCTGTTTAGAAACTTTGCCGTGTAAAAGCGAACCGCAACAGATAGCAAAGAGCAACAATGTAACAATTTGAATCCCTGTTTTGGAACAAATTAATTGATTCACAGGTGTGAAAGCACCCTTAGCTGCAGTTTGTGCTTCTTCCTTTAGATATCTGTGGGACAAAATCAGCTGCATAAACACTAAAGCTTTAAATAAAAGTGAAACCAATCTGGTAAATAATGTCAGAATTTTGTGGTATTTTGGACTGCATGTGTAAATGGTCTTTTCTGGAAAAATTCTGGAACGTCCTTGCCTGTGTGAAAATAAAATAAAATTAAAAAACACTTTTTTTTTTCAACTATTTTGTTTTGCCCCTCAAACATCAAAATGGCTGGTCTTATTTAAAAAGAGATAAAAAATAAAAACACTGCTGTTATCACTTACCTATTTAAATGTTCTCATTCCAACCAATGTATTTATAATGTGTCCTTAAACACACACGACAGCCCAGTTTTTAGAACTTTTAGAGCTTACGACCATGACAAGTTGAATGAAAATGTAAATTCATTGTCTGAAAGTAGTTGGTGCTTATACAAAAATACCTTGACAACACAAAGCTCTAGCAACTTTCCGTTTCACACATCGTTTGTCTTGAAAAAGAAAGGAAGTCAAACATCATTTATCTGCTCGGATTTGAGTATTCGCTACAGTGTTCATCAGACCAAACACAAAAAGTACAGAGACCACTGAGCTGCTTTCCAATTCTTCCTCTTCTATTCTGTGTCACACAGCAATATAGTGTATTTGTGAGAGTAAGGTTCATGTAACAGCTTGTGTCTGTTTAAACAGACACATTAATAGCCATTCACTGAAGATGTTTATCACACTAAATTTAGTATGAACAGGCCTTTAAAAGGAAACGCAAGAGAAAAAACAACATAAAAGTCTTGATGATTGAGCCAATAAAGGTACTGAGCATCAGATGAGAAATGTCCTGCTTTGCGATAAAAGAAAAAGCTGCTTGTATGTGCCAAACTTGGCACAGACACAGTAAGCATAAAAATGAGCAGGTTTGATCTACATTGAAAACATCCTTCCAAAGTTTAAAAATACCCCAAAGCAGCTGCCGTGGAGAATAGGTGCTGGCGGCATTAGCTGTTGGCCAATGACGACTGTTGGCAGCAAAACAACCGGCATGGCAGTGTCGACCTGTACCATTTCGCAAAGAGTCTAGTACACATCATTACGCTACATGTGGTGGCATCCCTCGACTCTGATGTTGACAGAGGAATGGAGGAGGCTGGTAGGGTCACACAGAGAGGGATGTCGAAGGCACCACGCAGAATCGAGGCAGGAATAAAGCCCAGCTGGATGTGACCGACAAAATGTCCTGCTTATCAGAAGCCTTTAGAGAAATTTGAACAGGTTTAAAGTCAATAATTTGAGACCTGTAAACAGATTATACTTTAAAGCCGCCATGCAACTGGGAAAGTATTTTCCCACCATCTGCTTTACACATAGCAGGACTGTCTGTCTGACAGGCAGGGAAGGTTTGGGCTACTCCTCTGGCAGGCGCCTAGAGAGGCTGTGTACGCCGCTTACTGTTTAAAAAGACGTGAAAGCTCATCTGAGAACCAGTCAGGCCTTTCTATCGCAGACTGTGCACATTTATCATCCTGCTGTGCTGAATGTGGACCTGACAGTCCATTGAGACTGAACAGGTGAACATGTGCCATGGCTCACAGAAAAAGATGGTTTGCTCATCAGATTATGACTGGCATTTCAGAACGTGTGTGAGATGAGAAGTGCGCTGCCGATTAAATCAATATCTTCTGTCCACTTTTGACCATTTTATGACGATTCAGAGCCTTTGGGTTGGTTTTTGAATAAACTGTAGGTGTCTTCTCACAATTGATATTCCTTACAGACAAAAACAACTTTATAAAATGATGTTTGCATTTTCTGCAGTATATTTTCACATTTAAAAAGACTGAGCAAATGTTAAATATGTTGTAAATTCATAAATGCAAGCAAAAAACAATGTAAATATAATTTATTTGTCTTTTTCCCCCTTTATTTACAACCTGTACCTAATTCAGTAAGCAGCTAAAACATGCATGTGCAGTATTCGTCATCACAGTGACGCAGTGGATAGAACAGTAGATTGCCTTATAACAAGAAGGTCGCTGATTTGAGCCTTAGCTGGGTGAGTTTGCATGTTCCCCCAGTGTTCATGTGGGTTTCCTCCGGGTGCTCCAGTTTCCCCCTCAAGTCCAAAGACATATGGTATAGGTGAATTGGGTAATCTAATTTGTCCATAGTGTATGAGTGTGAATGGGTGTGTATGGATGCTTTCCAGTGATGGATTGCAACTGGAAGGGCATCCGCTGCGTAACACATATGGATAAGTTGGCAGTTCATTCTGCTGTGGCAACCCCTGATAAAAAAGGGCAAGCTGAAATTTAAATAAATTAATTAATAATTAGACATAAGTGTCTATGATTTTAATTAATTTTTAAGCAACGCATTCATGAATAGACAATCATGTAATCGCTTCACTCTATACCAGTAGTCACCAACTTTTTTGAACCTGAGAGCTACTTCTTGGGTACCAATTAATGTGAAGGGCTACCAGTTTGATATACACATCTTAAATAACACATTTTCTCAATTTACTTTTAATTGTATGTTATTATTAATAATTAACGTTATTCATCTATGTTGAGACACTGATCATGTTAATGATTTCTCACAATAGTTGTCAATAATGATTTAATAAGGTAGGAAACAGATAAATATCAATATGCAACACTTCATTTGTTTGAAATATAACTTAATGCCATTTTCAATTATACACCAATGCAAGTGTAATTTAAAAAAATAGCTGCAAAAAATATTAGATGCAGCTAACTGGTGTGTGGGGCTATGGTGATCTATTTTTAGAACAGGCCTGTGGGCAACTCATTTGATCCTCACAGGGCTACCTGGTCCCTGCGGCCAGCATGTTGGTGACCCCTGCTCTATACTGATCATTATTGATTTTTACATTGACTGAAACTCTCACAAACCTGTTCTCTCTATTGAAATGAACCAGTTCATATAGCTGCACAAGAGTTATACTGTATATGTAATTATAAATATGTTACGCAAATGTGCAACAAAACAATGACAAAATTCACATTTAGAAAATATAGAATTTAAGGTTTCAAATTTGTCACTTCTGTCTAATGAAAAAAAATTGTAGTTACCTCGCACTTTAGCTTCTCATCAAATATTTAGACCAATCAAATGCTCTGTAAGGGTCTGACATGTTTGCTCCCTTCACGCTATTGCTGTTGCCTATTGACCTTATTTTTGACGTACAAGCAGGCAGAGGAATTGGAATTTTTTTGGCTTGAGACATCAAGTCTCATGCACTTCCATTGATTTGCAGATGTTAAAACAGTGTGTTATGCTGCTTGATGTTGCAAACAGATCTTTTCTTATATTATTAAAGTATTATGTGTATTTGTGAGCACACATGTTTGTACAGCAAGTAGTTTGACCATTTCATTCATTCATTCATTCATTCATTCATTTTCCTTCAGCTTAGTCCCTTATTTATCAGGGGTTGCCAGAGGGGAATGAACCGGCAATTATTCCAGCATATAATTTATGCAGTGGATGCCCTTCCAGCTGCAACCCAGAACTGGGAAACACACGTCCACGCTCACATTTACACACACACTCATACATTAAGGCCAATTTCATTTTACCCAATTATCTTATACCAAATGTCTTTGGACTGTGGGGGAAACCATTGCACATTGTGAAAAATACATTGCACACACACATACATTCACGGTCAGTATAATACATTTTTTTCAATTTTTATAAGAAGAGTTCTATAAAGCGGATAAAAGATCTTTTACTTTGAAGACCTTTACTTTTCATGTTAATGCTATGTGAACACAGTCTGAGTAGAAACAGACCATAAAACATATCGGTCCTATCCGAATTACTCTAAAAGTTGTATTTTAAAGCAGACAGGTGGTCTGACACACTCAACATTGTTAATTGGAAGTAAAGAGATCATCAAATGAGTATTTTCTGTCATTATTATGAATTTTTGGAATAACTACAGCAGTCGCCATCATCTGATCTCACATAAAGCAAGAAATCATGATGACATACAGTATGATGACATATGATGACGTGTGCAGGTGCTGTGGTGCTGTCCCAATTCTTAGGGGTAAATGTTGAAGCTCTTCCACTTAACACTTGGTTTTAAGGGCCAAGGGTATGGGGTAGGGGTATAAAATAGAATTGGGATTGGGCCTAAGTGGTCATATGTGGACAAGCTTAAAATGTTCATACACTAGGAAGCTGGTTGACCAAAACATATCACAATACAAGGTATAAACTGGACTTCAAGTCTGTCAGGGGGGAAGGCCTGTTGCTGAACACAGAGAAGAATCTCTGTAAAAAATTAGTCTCCCATCCAGCTTCTCTGCTGATCTACTGATTAACCCAATCAACCCATACTGGAGCACACACGCATACACACCTTAAGTCCAATCAAACCAGAAATGAGATGGAAGCTAATCAGTGTCATCCAGGATAATGAGACACTCTGTAATTAAGCAACTACCACAGAAAACAGGCTAATTTCTCATTTGGCTTCCTGCTTTAAGATGTTTATTGGCTGAAGACAGCTGGGAGAGACCTGCATAAATGCCACCGGAACATCTAGACACTAAGGATGATGGGATACCTCGACACTAGCGATTAGTTCAGCTTTATAGGTTTTTATTCTTGCTTGTTCGGGACACACATGACAGTCTGTCATGTTATGAGCCACTTACATCATCTGAAGTGTCTCATTTGTGTAAAAGACGGCATGAGCCCAGCAAACACGATGCGACTGAACAGCCTGAAATGTCAGCGAATTAGGATACATCGCTGTTGCCAAAGTGACAGAAAGGAGAAGAGGGAGGGAATGATCTCTTTAATGTAGAAAGCCATGATAGCCTTTCCTTAGCAAAAGTAATGGGACATCTTAGATAGAGGAGATGCTGTGTGCAGAATACAAATGGCTCATTTTCCTCCCTCCCTCTCCATATCAGTCGGGGAGACTTCATCACGTTTGCATTGCCAAGACTCCATCCCTGTGGCTTTGTTTACTAAAGCGCAAAAAGTCCCTGTTTTAGCCGAGCTACGCTTTCTCCACCACTCCCACATCCCAGCTGCGACGCTTCATTAGGCCAAGAAATTAAAATCAGAGCTCGCCGGCGGGAAGACACCAGACGAGGTGCCATTACATCAATAGGTGCCACTGACAGATGATATGAAAGTGCGACGTCTAATGAACTGCCATCTTTATGACACTCCAGGAGAAAAGAAAGAAAGTGAGAAAGATAAAAAGAAACAAAGAAGGATGGAAGAAAGAAAGACATGAAAGAAAAGAAAAAAGAATGAAAAAGAAAGTGGGAAGGAAGAAAGAAAGAACAAGACAAGAAAAGGAAAAGAAAAGAAAGTAAAAAGAAAGCGAAATGAAAGAATGAAAGTAGAGTGAGAATGATAGGAGCGAAAAAATAAAGACGAAAATAAGGAAAATAAATAAATAAAGAAAGAAAGAAACAAAAAGGAAGAAAACACTGAAAGAAACAAAATGAAAACAAACAAAAAACTAAAACGAAAAAAAGTATGAAAGGAAAAAAGAAAAAAGAATAAAAGGAAAGAAAAAACTGAATGAAGAAAAAACAGAAAGAAAGAATGAAAGTAAACAAAATGAATAAATACAGTTAAAAGAAAAAAGGAAAGAAAAAACAATGCAAGAAGGAGAGAAAGAAATAAAGATGAAAATAAGGGAACAAAAGAAAAAAAGAGATAAAGAAAGAGAAAGAAAGAGCACATAAAGGAAGAAACCATTGAAATAACAAAATGAAAACAAACAAAAAAGACAGAAAGAATAAAAAAAGGAAAGAAAAACAGAATGAAGAAAAGAAAGAAAAAAGAAAGAATGAAAGAAAGAAATAACAAGAAAAGAAAAGGAAAAGAAAGAATGAAAGAACAAAAGGAAACAAAAGAAAGAAATAAAATGAAAAGAAATACAGAAAGCATGAAAGAAGGAAAGGAAAAAAAACAAATGAAGAAAAGAAAAAAAGAATGACAGAAAAAATAAAGAAAAAAATAATAAAAGAGCAAAAGTAAAAAAAAACAAATAAAATGAAAAGAAATAATTAATAAAGAAATGAAAGAAGAAAAGAATGATAGAAGAAAAGAAATAAAAAGAACAAAAATAAAAAAGAAACAAAGAAAGAAATAAAATTAAAAGAAATAAAAAATGATAGAAGGAAAAGAAAAAAAAAGAAAGAAAGAAAGAAAGAAAGATGGAGTACACATGTCATTGTAGCCAGCGTGTGCAGCAGCAGAATCTACAGCAGACGGGCTCTTCATTAGCCTCTCTAGAGGAGAGAAGCACCATTTGTAATGAAATGTGCTACAAGAAGCAGGAGACGGGCGTGTCAGATCAGAGCTGTTGATGGCAGGAGAGGTGGGAAGGGTACAGGCTGGTAATACTGCTCACAGTGTTTACGCCTGCAAGAAATGTCCAGAAATGAAGGTCACCTGTAGGCAGTGATTAATTTGTAAATTAAGAGGGCTGCAATGTGAACTGCTGGTGGGGGTTGTGAAACGTGGACAGAAACGTGTGTTTAGCACCTCTGACACTTTGGGGAAGATTTGTGAGTAATACTGGTGTTATAGCAGAGAAAGCTTTGTTGATGACACTGGAAGGGCCGCTTACAGTGGTATGTTGACATAGGATTGCTACAGTAACTAGGGATGTTCCGATCGAGTTTTTTGCCCTCGAGTCCGAGTCAATTGATTTTGATTATCAACCGATATCAAAACCCTATCCGATACTTTTATAATACATAAAAAAGAATAAAGAAGAGCAAAGAAACAGATCCAGGATGTTCCTTATGTTTGATTGAATTTAGCATATTTTAACATTCAACAACTCTGTTAACAAACAGAGCACTTCTGTGAGGTAGCTTGACCAATCAAGTAATAAATAACATCAATTCGTCACTTTTGGACTTTGGTGCAACAGTAAATATCAAAAATCTAATATAAAAACAAATAGCACCTCAACTTAAAATACATGGCAGGCAATCCCAAGTTTACATATCTCACAGTTTGCTATGGCAATGTTGTTGTCATCACCTTTATAATACCTCCAGACTGCAGACATTATCATGCTTCCCGCTTTCAAGCTGCTTCCATGTTCTACTTTGCCGGCATTTAACCAATTGCATCTCTTCAAAAAAGTGAGGTAACGTCCAATCTGATTCAGATAGAGTCTGAAACTGCATGATTGGATCCGATTTCTGATCACGTGATCAAATCTGGACATCCGAGTAACAGTCAGTTTTGTAATAAAAAGATAAAATAAAAGTATTTACTTACCAATATATAAAAATTTAATCTAATGAAATTATAGTACTATACAAAATAAATTACACATCTTGTACTTTCTATTAATAAAGCAATTAAAAAAAAAATCATCTCAAAAATACTACGGAGCACAACAATTCCTATATTACATGGTAAAAATGATAAATAAAAATATCAAATAAGAATAGCAACAATAATGATAATTAAATTTATATATAAATAAACATTATTTATTTATTTATTTAAATATTTTTTATTTTAAACATTTTTAGCCAAAGTTATCAAACAGGTTATCCATATTTTATGCATGTTTGCTTGCAGCATTTTTTGCTCATCACAATAATATTTAAGATCAATGAATCTTTCACATTAATCTGGTAATGTTAATACATTAACATTAATTTTGTCATATTTAATTAATCTGTTTATGTTAATACATTAACATTAATTTTGTCATATTTAATTTAATATGCAGAAAAAAAGATTTTGTTTTCTCTCAAGTGATTATTGTGATGAGAACTGACAACAAACATTTTGTATTACACATCCGTAATATTTAAAGAAAAGAGAGATAAACATATATTCAATATTCAACAGCTCCCACTTCAGTTAGAAATCAATAATATTGATGATGTTTTTTACACTTTATAAGATCTTCTTTAGGTTAAGTAACATAAATCGTAAATTATTAAGCATCTGAGAGAAGACGAACATATGGACAGAAAATTACCAGTATATTTCTTGACAACAAAGTCAAAGAAAGGTATTATCAGAGCTATGGTTCGACATAAATATGTGGGTGGTGTATTAAGTGTTGAATAGAGCAACAATTTGACTTCCTTTAGTTTATTTGAATTCCTTGGTTCATTTCATTTGGCAAAACAGGTGCTGCTTCAAATTGCAGTGGCACAAGATTGGCTTGTTAAAATATTATAATATATAATTGTAAAAATAGCTCACTGAAAAAGTAAAGACCAAATGAATGACTTAAGTTGTCCCTTGACAGACAAGTGGTTGTGGCACAGGACATTATCAGGTGGCAAAGGCGCTTAAGGAAAAAGCTAATGACTAGGCCTCTGGGTTGCTCCCTCAAGGAAAACTCTGAAGACTTCTTCAAAATTATACTGGATGGCATTAAACCAACTAGCATTTCACAAAACTAGTGAAAGGTTAAGATCCAGAGATGCTGCATGTGTAGCGCAGAAAACTTTAGCCTTGGATGGGAGATGTTTAAAACATTGAGAATGACAAGTATCTGCAGAATTCTGGAGCTTTCTGTTGAGTTCCTTGCACTACTAATGCACAAACCACACTTATATCTGCAGACGATGTGCAAGATGTGTGATTGGGTGGGTGAAATAAATTGATAATAAATACAATTTTCAGATTAGTAATTATGGGTGAATGAGATAAATAAATAATGATGCAAATATAAAAATTTAGATTTATACTTCATTTAACCTACAGTGGTGTATGAAATAGTTAATAAGACAGAAGAAAACACATTTTACAACTAACATGACATATTTTGGCCGAGTCTATGTAGCTTTCAACCAATTTATGAAGACACAAAAAACACTCTACTTTACAATCGTCAGTAGCTAAGTTTCCAGTCAACATTTTAAAATACCAAAAGATGGTTGGAAACAACAAGACGCACAAAAAAAAAAAAAAAAAAAAAAAAAAAAACAGCACCAACTGAATCTCAAGATAACATCTAGATCATTTATTTAAAAGAGCTACCATGGTTTCCAAGTTTGAGAAGCGTTCCCTTCTTTTTATTATTAATATATTGCACTCTTTTCTCAGAAAGTGATCCTTTTATTCTCATGAAAAAATGCCTCAAGTCATTCAAAATTCAGAAAAATTAGCCAAAAACATTATGATAACATGACTTCAGAGGTTCAACTGTCATCATATAAATCTCCAAAAACACTTTTTGTGTAGTAACTCTTAATATCACTTTGCTTGTCTATATTTTCTCTCCTATGCCAGGTCATGGTGCACATTTACACAATATAAATATATTGTCAAAGTCATCAGCTCAACATGCAAGCGTTGTACTGTCCATAGTAAACATGTGCTCTGATCAGATCTGTAAGACGTAGAAAAACAAACAGTTTTTACAAGTTATTTTGTGCACAAAAGTATTCTTGGAGCTTCATATGATTGCAGTTGAACCATTAAAGCAGGGGTCACCAAACTTGTTCCTGGAGGGCCGGTGTCCAACAGATCTTAGCTCCAACCCTTATTAAACACACCTGAACAAGCTAATCAAGGTCTTACTAGGTATACTTAAAACATCCAGGCAGGTGTGTTGAAGCAAGTAGGAGCTAAACCCTGCAGGGACACCAGACCTCCAGGACCGAGATTAGTGACCCCTGCATTAAAGTCACAAGGAATGTTTTGACAATGTTTTTGGTTCTTTTTCTGGACTATTAATGTCTTGAGACTGTTTATGGAGGGGATGAGGGAGCTCTCTGATGTTGTCTAAAATACCTTCATTTGTGTTCCAAACATGAACAAAGGTCTTTGTCAGCAATCCACTACCTGACAAAAAGTCTTGTCATCAATTCCAGATGTAAGAGCAACAAAAAATAACCTGACTTCTAGTTGATCATTTAGAAAAGTGGCAGAAGGTAGATTTTTCCCCCCCGATGAATCATCTATTGAACAGCATTTCAATCATCACAAATACTGCACAAACCTACTGGAACCAACATGGACTCAAAATTCTCATAGAAATCAGTCAAGTTTGGCGAAGAAAAATCATGGTTTGGGGTTACATTCAATGTGGGGTGCGCAAAAGATCTGCAGAGTGGATAGCAACATCCACAGCCTGAGGTATCGAGACATTTAGCTGCTTTTTACATTACAAACCACAGCAGGATAGTGCTCCTCCTCAAACTTCAGCCTCTACATCAAAGTTCCTTAAAGCAAAGAAGGGTAAGGTGCTCCAGGATTTTTTCTAGGCAAAGTTAGACCTTACTGTCCCAACTAAATAATTAAAAATCAAGGCATGATCATCTTTTATTTTGGTAAAACAAGTGTAATCTAGAGGCCTTTGCCTTTCATATAAGCCACTTCTGATACCAACTGATCAACTAGAATTCAAGTTATTATTTGTTGTTTCTAAAACTTGCACAGGTGACAAGACTTCTGTCAGGTAGTGTAGTGTGTTTGATAAAAAATTAAAAAAAAGGCAGCACACCTCAGCTTTAAAGACACATTTTTTTATGGTAAATCATATTAATTTAGTTCAATAAATTTAGTTTTACTAATATTAAAATTATTTTTGTTAATTTTTTTGAAGGCTCAATCCTCCAAAACACCCCATCTGCCCACTATATCATTATGCTAAATACAGGCAATTAGGGTATTTTTAACATGACACTTGGTTGAAGGTTCCATGTGGATATCTAAATCATAGAAACCTAAAGGTTTGGGTGGTATATGCTTTATTTTAACAGTGGATTTTTGGTCTGGGTTTCAGGGATGTCTTTCTCATCCAATAAAAAATACATTTGGCCTTATTTCTGATAAGGCAATCAGCTGCCAGCCACTTGGAGCACAACAACTCTCTCATTAATGCATTTTATCACACTCAAATCCACACAGTTTAATCAGTTTAGATAGCGTTAAAAACTCTTCCGATTTTATGCGTGTCGACGGAGGATTCATGAGTGGCAGAACATGAGCTGAACAGGTGGTGCTGTGACACCAGGGAGCAGAACGACACGAGCACTGACAGAACCACCAGCTGCCTGAGCCAGAGACTAAATGAAGGCCTCAGCACCCTGTATGGGGTAAGCAGATAATGGCCAATCTAACCTCCTCAGAGTGCAACGATGGCTTAGCACAGGAGACATCTTTACACCGATGTCTGGGAAATGTAGCCCTCAGCAGCTTCATCCACAGGACGTTTACTTCTGATCATTTAGAGGTGTCGTGATAAACGGAAACGGCCAGACACAAAGTCACATCCACACTTACGCTGATCAATAACGTAAGACAAACTGCTCAGAGACTGACGCTTAAGGTGATTTTAGGTTTCACAGGATACAAAAACAATCAGACGAGCAAACAAACCCACACACACATACACATACGCACACACACACACACACACACACACACACACAGGCACTAAAGTAGTGTGAGCTGTGAGACTGAGTGTAAATATTATTTCTACTCCTCAGAGGAAAAAAATGAATGAAATAAATGGTCTGACACACTCAGCTGATACTGCCAAGCTGGAAACAAAGTTGCTATTACAGAGTACATGAAAATGAAATGAATAAGTGTGAGATGCCCCGGGCTGAGGGAGAGAAAGAAGGAGAGAGAGGGAAAAAGAGAAAGAGAGAGAGAAAGCAGCGTCCATTCGTCCCTCCCTTCTTCCCCCATTCCCTCCCTCACGACTCGAAACTTGAAATTCAATACACACGTACACACACAGACGCTCACTTCCACCACCTCAGACAATCTATTGCCTCGCTCTCCATCATTTCCTCCCCATCTCTCTTTCTTTCTTGTGCCATGTTTTATGGATGCTGCTTTGCTGCATTGCAGCTTAAGGGATAGTTTAATTCTGTGTTGATTCCAAAGTCCTGACCCTCTGATTCTGGAAACCACATTTACATTTAGATCCTCAAGATGGGGGGGATCATACAGGTGTAAACCGCATGCAAATACTGGGAAATGGATGTCTGATTGTCAAAATGCTTCACAATAAAAAATAGATTTGGTGTTTTCAAGCTAGCTTTACCTCCGAGGATAAAATGATTGGAAAATATCTCAGGTATATAATAATAATACTGACTTCAACTGTAAATTTAAAAATATTTTTAAGAATTTACAAAACAAAGTAACTTTTAAATTTTAAAAGAAACAGAATTCATCACAACGACACATTCACGCAGACTGATATCTATTATTAGGGGGGTACTATTCAAGAGTAGTGCTGAAACAATATTGCAATAGTTAGAAAAGTCCAAATGTCACTTTTGGTGAATTTCTGGTATGGTAAGGTACGGTACAGTTCAGTAAGCTTTTTATGCCTTTAAAAGTGACTGGGCAGACGAAAAGGTAAGGCATAGAAAACTAAAAATGTGGTAGTAAAGATAGTAGTACAAAAAAAAGATGGTAGTAAACCCTGATCATTTCCGTTTATACAGTTGAAGTCAGAATTATTAGCCCCCTTTTGATTTTTTTTTTCTTTTTTTAAATATTTCCTAAATGATGCTTAACAGAGCAAAGAATTTTTCACAGTATGTCTAATAATATGTTTTCTTCTAGAGAAAGTCTTATTTGTTTTCTTTTGGCAAGAATAAAATCTGTTTTAATTTTTTACAGCCATTTTTAAATCAAAATAATTACCCTCTTTACGATAATTTAAATTATTCTACAGAAAAAAACATTGTTATACAATAACTTGCCTAATTACAACCTGCTTAGTTACCCTAATTAACCTAGTTAAGCCTTTAAATGTCACGTTAAGCTGTTTAGAAATGTGTTGAAGAAATCTTCTCTTCGTTAAACAGAAATTGTGGGGAAAAATAAACAGGGGGGCTAATAATTCTGACTTCAACTGTAAATATTTAGTTTTTTATTACATACTAAAAATCTAAAATCTTTTATTTATTCCTATGTGGTTTCTTGTACAGTAAAGCTGGTCTAAGGGTACTGTATGCTTAGCACAACAAGAATGTCAACTAAAAATGTACAACTTTTTTACGCATTTTGGCCATTCACTCACACATGCATTTTAGGGTCATATGCAGAACAACAATGGCCTACAAAACTGTATTTGTGGACCATGTGGATGTGTGCTGACGGGTAGTGTGTTTTTTTACAAATTGATTTTTGCTAACTGCTGGCATGGTGTGAATAATTCTGGGAAGCGTTTAGTAAATGCTGCTGTCTGTATGTAAAACAAAGAACACAGAAAGTAAAAAAATAAAAAACAAAGTAAATAAAAAAAAAGCTAAAAATAAAAATGAATATTTAAAAAGGCGGCAACAACAAAGTTCCAATAATGCCAATTAATAAATTAAAAAGGCGCACACTGCCTTGTATACACCTTTTTAATTTAATAAATTGCCATTTTTGGAGCTTTGGTGTTGCCACCTTTTTAAATATATATTTTTGCACTTTTTGCTGTTTGGCTGAGCACTCATTTCAAGTGATGTGCATCCTTTTGTGTATTTTTGAAAATAAAAATAAACATACTTTTTAAATTAAAGTATATTATTTTTAATGTAAACTTACCCTGAGTTATGGCTTGGGTAAAGTTCAACTTAAAGTCGGCATGATGCAGAAATAGCAACAATATTTTCTTAAAGTCAAATGAGTTCTCAAACAAGAAATATACATGACAGTCTACTGAACTGACTGTAATCATTATTAGAGAAAATAAATCAAGTCAAGCCTGAGGGAAAATTTATATATTTGATTAAGAGGGCACATAAATTATGGTTACAGGGAAACCAATTCCTTAATTTCAGCTTAGGCCTGCGGAGAAGAGATAAGATATTCGGGTAACACTTAATGTATTTATTAAAATTAACAAACAGTGATCTATACATTTATTACAGTATTTATTCGTATTAGTTAACATTAGTTAATGAAAATACTGTTGATCATTGTTAGTTCATGTTAACTCAGTGCAATAACAAATGTTAACAAGCATCAATTTGGATGTAAATAACTAACTAGTAAATGTTGAAGTATGATTAATAAATGTGATACAGGTGCTGTTTATTGTTAGTTCATGTTATTAAATACATGAACTAAGGAAACCTTACTGTAAAATGTGACTGAGATTTGTGTGTGCTCCCAGTAACAACAAATTATCTATTATTTTTTCTATTTCGATTATATTTTCATCTATTATAACATTTGTATTATCAATTCATTATTTAATAATATTAATTATATATCATTATTTATTAATTAAAACACTATTAAATACTATTAATTTTATTTTTTGTCTTTTTTATATAAATATATAAAATAAAAAAAAATGATCCCTCCAGCTTCCATTTAAGAAGTTGCCAAGCTCCAAAATTACATGATTGGCTGAGAAATAAGCTGAGATCTTAGATCTACTCAAGTAAACAATGTGTGTACATTCTTTTGGGAAAACAATGATGTCCTTGATAAACTCGACCCGTCATTAAACAAAGAAAAAATATAAAAAATAAAGAAATAAAAAAATGAAAAAAATGTACACAGACACCAAGTAATAAGTGAATGAGACGTGCCCATTTGAACAGCCAGCTGAATATGTGTGTGTGTGTGTGTGCGTGTGTGTGTGAGGGTGATGACAATCGCTGTCCCTAATCACTCTAATGAGTTTGATGTTACATGTGTTTACACTGTCAATATTAAGCAGATGAGCTGGAAAGGAAAACAGAGAGAATGAGTTTATTCAGCTGACGATGTGTGTGAGAGAGAGACACAATTTGTGTGATTAGCACACACACAAACACACACACGCATGCACGCACAAAACAGAAAAATCCCGGGCCAATTAAATCATAGACTGCCTTTCTTTGACGCATCTTTTGTTATTCCCCAGCTTTTGTCAAGTGTTTGTTTTCTTTCTATCTAGCCTTTTCAATACACCACGTGTGCTATGTGCTACGTCTATATCAGTCTTGTTCGTTATTTGGCAGCGTTGAATAAACTCTTTCAAACCAAAAAGCGGTTTGTTGTTTTGTGAAATCTAAAAAGAATGAAGAAGGAGAGAAAGACCCATAATGGACAGAGAGAAAGTGATGGACAGATGGAAAAATAAAGAAAGAGTCAAATTTTTCTTTCCTTTCAGTGTATCTGATAGTGAAGACTAGTGCCTGTGGCAGGCGGACAAAAGCTGACACGTGTTCCCCGCCCTTTACATTCTTGCCCTCTCCTCGTGTCCGTCCATCTTTGTTCCCTTTCTCTCTGGTCCCAAGGCCTGTGACAGCCAGACTTTGTATGTGTGTGTGTGTGTATGTGTGTGGACAGAGATAACCGCTGCCTGCCACTGTGAGGCTGACATTCAGTTAAGAGTATGAGCTGCCAGCCCACAGCAGGCCGTCACACAATGAGCTCTAAATAACTATATGCCACTGTTATTATAGGCTGCCATTATAACCCATTATCTTCTTTTGAATATTCATATATGCTGTAGTTAATATATGTTTTGCAGAATATTTCCTGAATGGCCCTTCTTGACTGAAAAGAATGATCCATAAATCAATGCAATTCTTTCATATATGCATCTGATAGTCCATTCCCTATTTTATACACCCCCCACCATCTGCCCCCCAAATAATAAATGAATAAAAAAACTAAATGAATAAAAAATAAATGAAGGATGGATGGATAAAAAATAATATTGGGATGTAAAAGTATCAAGTTAGATAAAAAAAATAAATATAAATAAATAAATCAATATTTTAAACTAACCAAGTGCAGTCAATCAGTCTAATTAACAAATGAAGCAAAAAAGACTCTCAAGTCAGTGAATTAAAATATAACATTTTTTGGTGTGTTTAATGAATATTTAAAAAATATGAGCTATCAATTTAAATCTCTCTGAAACACTGCTCTGTACAACTGTAGCAAAGAGAGAATTTCATACAGTCGAATTTACATGAGATCAGAAAAAATACAGCACTTAAAAGTCTGGGTTTAAAAAAGAAAAATATGAAATTGGAACTGACACCATGGAACGATGCCACCAAGTTCTCCTGATGCTGGCACCAACATGTGTTTTGGTAGCGCTGCACATTATATTATCAATATTTGATTTTTTTTTTTTTTTTTGCTCTCAGGAAATGCATATTTGACAGCTTAGTTTGAATGTGGCAGTTGTGCATTGGTATAATAATGATAATAATAATAATAATAATAATATTAATAACAACAACAACAAAAACAACAAGAACAACAACAGCAACAACAACAATAATAATAAGAAGAAGAAAAACAATAAAATTATTACTATTATTATAATTATTATTATTATTATTATTATTATTATTTTATAGGTAAAGTTATCTGTAAAAAATATAACAACCTCATTATAGCTATATTTGTAGATCACAATAAATAACATAAAAACCTCACCATAGGAAAATTATTCAAACTTCATGTTTATATGCCCTTTGTAATGAAAAACAATGACCGGAAAGCTGTTTTGTACAAATACAAATACAAATGCAACACTAGTATAACATGTTAACAAGAAAATAAACACTGTGTCTAAAAACTAAAAATGCTACCTTGGGAGACAGCAAGGTGGGAAGGCATCAGGGCACATCAGAATCTAAATTCTACTTCCTGTCTGAGATGGTATCTCATAATTCCTTCGGTGCTTTTGATATCCCAGAATCCTGTGCATACCATTTCTAACAGCTGAGCTAAAAAATTTAAATGACATCTCGAAGCGCACCTTGGATGTCATTTTGTGTGGCAACGTACACTGGTTTTGCTGTAGTAAAATCTAATATATTTAGTGTCATCATTTTTAAATTGTAATATTAAATGTCAAGTGTAACTAGAATTTTTTAGGTCAAATATTTAATATTTACACTTATACTTGTAATAAATGAAATGAGTGGAAAGAGTTAAATATTAGTGTTCATTTATTTGTGATATTTAAATATTTTCTAGCATTTGCAAATCTAGAAATGTGCTTACACTAGCTCTGAGATCAATAAGCATTTTTAAAGTAATTTTGCTCTTGAGTTCAATCTGCTCAAAATAAAGTGATACAACACATTTCAAGTCAGTGTAAATTAAATTAAGATAAGCCAAGTGTACTAACTTGTAACTAATAAGATTTACTTAATTTGATAAAAGCAATGTTCCTTCTGCCAAAAAAGCACTTGACATTTACTTGATTAATTAGAAAAAAAATATATCTTTTAATTTATTTAGGTGTTAGATAAAACATTAAGTATTTAAACATTAAACATTAAGATTAAACAATAAACATTAAGTATTGCAGTAAGCAAATAATAGCAGGTATCACCAAAGCTCTATTTTGTTGTACATTATTTCTGAGACAAGGGGCCCTATCATACACCCGGCGCAGAGTGGTGCAAGGCGCGGTGCAATAACTTTTTGGTAGTTTCAGCTCGGCGCAAGAGTCGCTTTGAGGCGTTGTGCTACGCTGTTTAAATAGCATATGCATTAGCGCTCATTTGTGCGCTCATAGGCGTTCTGGTCTAAAAAGGAAGGCGTTCTGAGGCGGACCGCTGGCGCGTTGCTATTTTGAGAAACTATAATAGATTTTTCATTAGACCAAAACTAACCCTTCATTAGGTCTAAACTCCGGCGCAGAGTTGCGCCTTCCTTACACACTGCTTAATACGCACAAGAGAGCAATAGGCAAATATCTTTACATATGAAAAAATGTAAATATTAAAGATATATATAGGATATGATAAGAATAGATATAGAATATAAATATAAAGGATTAAAATATTACAAAACATATTATTTTCTAGCCCACATAAATATGAAAAAAATCACTGCTTTTATGTCTTCTTCATCTCGGGAGGCTTTTTCAGTTCATTCATAACAATTTGCTTTTGTATAATGTTATTATTCTTAGCAGTATTATTTATTATATCCATATTTATATTTGTTTTATTAAAAACAAGCTTAGATTTGCCCACCTGTCAGGTTTTAGACCATATGGGGCACAGCATGTGTTTTAGGATATAACTCAGGTTTTTGAGCACATTTTGTTATTATTATTCATTTATTCGTTTGCTGGAAATTAGAACTGAATTTAGAAATAGTTTTGAAACGAATCTTTGCGCTTAACAAACAAAAGTATTTATTTATAGACTAATTGATGTCTGTGCGTAAAGGTTTCCCTATCCAAGAGCGAAAGTGAAAGTGATCCATTATCTCTCAATTCTCACGCAGTAGATGCTCTGTTTAACTTTTTTATGCTAAAAAACTGTTAACTGTAACTGTTTGCTTGTGAAATGCTCATTTTTTCCACTTAGACTTACTTTGCGTCCTGTAAATAGCGAATGCGCTCTTGGCGCGACGCAGCTGACTCTTAAAGGGAATGGGAGATGAGACTCTGATTGGTTTATTCTCAAAACACACCTATAACTCATCAAGAAAATAAACTTAACCCTTTTAGACCATGCGCCGAGGCGCAAGGCAGATTTCCCGTCCTTAAATTAGCAAAAACGTGTTCTGACATATAATATATATATATATATATATATATATATATATATATATATTTTTTTTTTACTATTAAAACTATTTGCCTTAGTAACGTTCGTCAAATAAAATGAAGTGGTTAAATAAATAAAAAATCCAAATATTCCTAAATATATTGTTAAAAAATATTCAATACTTATTAACCTTTTGACTGCCGCTTTACCAAACGGTTGACCATGTTTTTACTGTTTTATTTTTTTTTTGGTTTACACTACACAGCATTGTTGGTTTACAAAAAAAAAGTAAAAAAAAAAAATTATTAAATATAATCCTGTTGCACTACTATACTTGATTTTGGTTTTATTGTAAAAAATAAAATTAAATAAAAAACAACAAGGAAACATGTTAAATGACAATCTGAAATATTTTACGACATACTTGACAAACCAAGATGATTTGGTATTCAATTTTTTTTTTTTGGAATATTATTTAAAATTAATTGGTCTTACACTTCATATTTTCAGATTTGTCATAGCATATGTATTAATCCCTGTACGTCTACCATAAACTGACATATGAACCATTTGGTAGAGGCTGATATTTTAGAAATTATGAGGCGTTAAAAAAAAATTGCATTGAGTTTGTTAATTAGCGACATTAAGAGTTAAGAAATGCATTCCAAACTTTTTTTTCTTGGTGGGGCAGTTAAGGAGTTAATACTGAATGATATGTAAGATTATATTGTGATTATTTATTTATTTAAATTGCATTGAGTTTGTTAATTAGCGACATTAAGAGTTAAGAAATGCATTCCAAACTTTTTTTTCTTGGTGGGGCAGTTAAGGAGTTAATACTGAATGATATGTAAGATTATATTGTGATTATTTATTTATTTATTTATTTTTTTGCTGTATCGCCCAGCCCTAGTTTGATTTGAGATGACAAGATAATTAGTTTGATTCAACAAAAAAAGGCATCAATAATATTCTTAGTTTAGGAGTTTTGTTTAGGGGAGTCAAAAGTTGGTCCTGGAGGGCTGATGTCCAGCTTAGTTAAGCTGCAACTTCCTTTAACACACCTGTATGGAAGTTTCTAGCATACCTAGGAATAGCTTGATTAGCTGGTTTAGGTGTGTTTAATTGGGAATTAAACTAAAATGTACAGAACACTGGCCCTCCAGGACCGAGTTTGGACACCCCTGCTTTAGTTTGTTGTAGTTTTTGGAGTGAAAAGTCTATAAGGCTGATATATGTGGCACAGGGAACAGTTTTCAACATGTGTTGTGGAGAATGATTAGAGTGTTTTTAGTTGGGTTTAAGGTCATTTTAGATTTAAGGTTTAAGGTCAAACCTGCAATGAACTTAGATGCATCTCACTGGTGTTCACATGATTGACTGCGCAGTGCTCTCTTTTCTTTTAAACCAAGCAGAAAAATAGTTCAGAACAAACAAGCAGCAGTCGCGTTCCCCTTTTGGCGTATTCCCAGTGTACCTCGCACACGTCAGAATGTCACCACTTATCAGTTCAGCAAATCTGCAGTGGCACCAGCGTGACCTCTTACAAAATTAGTTGCACATGAGAAACTGACATTTAGTCAGCTTGTGAATCAAATTAAATCAGGATATCTGTATCAATCCCCAGCCCTACCACGCATCTATCCGTCACATCAATCCATCTGTCAATTTTAGAAGCCACAGTGACATAAATGTTTAAAACGGTCCAATCACCATCCTCAAAGCAGCTCTGAAACCTCACTGCATCCAAACATCACACGCAAACAGATGAATATGTGGGATGGAGGAGTGTGACAGACTAATAATGCAGGGCTTGTGTACCTTTGTCCCCCCAGGCCTGGCCAGGTATATTGCACTTTTAGCACACACATCGTCCATACAGACCGGCAACAGGTGGTCCTGGAAGCCATCACCGTCTGAGGGGGAAATAAATAAATACAACAGGGAATGAGTCAGGAGAGTGGAAGCAAAATGAGCTTTATGACATACTAATGCATCTTTTCATTTGGTTGGTAATGCTCCTGAATTGGGCATATGGAGATAACGTCATGTGATCCTGAGCATGTGTAATGAAGTGTGTAGCAGCCTGGTGTGTTGCAGTTTGTCCTGGTGTCAAAATCCTGCGCCCGAGTCTTTATTCCTTCATGTTTACCGCAAGCACTTACTATTAATATGAAATATTAAAAAGACATGGTGAGAGGAATAAAATAAATCAACAAAATAAAAAAGCAGCTTGCTTGAAAAAATAAATTGAAGAGGGAGAGGAGAGAACTGGAGGGAAAAACAGTAGAGAGAAAAAGAAAAGGCGATATGCATTGACATTCATAGCGTCTACCGAACACCAAATAGCCATGTAGATCAGACTGGCAGCCCTGCAGAGAAACAGAGAATTACACACAAACACAAACGCAAGTTCATTTTGCGATCATGGTGGGGTTTTTCCATTTTCAGATTCCTGTAGTGCAAACTATAAAGCACGATGTTGGCAATGTCAAGGTCATCTGTATGATATAATATAAAGGCAGCTATATATATATATATATAAGCTGTAGATATTGAACAGCTTAAAAAAATCAATACTGATTCCGTTTTAATATGGTTAATACCATAAATAACCCAGCGCCAGGTACTCTGGGTGGTGCTCTATCATGCTAGGTGGCAGTACCGCAACACTGGTTTCCATCCATCATCAAATGAAAACTACACAGTGTATAGCTAATACCGCTGTACATTATTATTTTGAAGGATACAGAAAACATCAAGACAAAAAGTTAGTGGTAGTGTTATGGATTCTGCTGAGGTATTTCCAGCCTGCAGAAGGTGTCGTTCAACGGTGAGTGCACAAAAGGAGACAATACCACCAATTTAACAACCTTGGTCTCCATCATCCTGCACATTCTGCCAGAGTAAGTTGCACTTAGTTTGCTAACTCTGAAACTGTTACACTAAAAGGTGCACTATATGCTGGAGTTTCAGTTAAAGAAAGTTTTAAAGGGGTAGTTCGTCATTCTTCAAATGGTTCAAACTTGCTTGAGTTTTTTCCTTTGGTTGAACACAATAGGAGATCATTTAATGAATGCTGAAAACCAGTAACCATTGACTTCCATAGTATTTTGTTTTTCCTACTAAGTCAATAGTTACAGGTTTTCAGCTTTCTTCAAAGCATCTTCTTTTGTTTCCAACAGAATAAAGAAACTCATAATGGTTTGGAAACACTTCAGGGTGAGTAAAATGATGAGTACATTTTGATGTTTGGGCAAACTATTCCTTTAGGTCAGGGGTGTCCAAACTCTGTCCTGGAGGGCCGGTGTCCTGCAGATTTTAGCTCCAATTGCCTCAACACACCTGCATGGATGTTTCTAGAAAGCCTAGTAAGAGCTTAATTAGCTAGCCCAGGTGTGTCTGTTTGGGGTTGGAACTAAACTTTGCAGGACACTGGCCCTCCAGGACCAAGTGTGGACACCCCTGCTTTAAGTAAAAACAAAAACTAGCAAAACAAAATAACATGTCATTAATTCAGGATTTTATCAGTTATCTATTTCTTTTTTTATGTGTAATTAGTCAATATCAAAAAAGAAATAAAAATATATTAGTCTATATTCTAGCAATATTTTAACTGATTGTGCAACATCTCTATCTCTATTGAAGGTATCAGTACGGCTTAAAAACACTTTATATTTACTATAAATTACTTAAGTAAGTACTTTTAATGTTGGTGTCGGACAACTGAAAATAGATCTGGTAGCAGATATCTCAGCGTGTGATACTTTTTAATTTGCACTTTTTTGTTAAAATGTTTTATCATTTAGGATATGCGTTTTCACATTCTGATTCCAATGCTTAATTAGTACATTGTTAAAATGACTAAAATTAAATTTAATCTTCTTAAGAATTAAATATTAAAGGGTTCTATTTTAACGATCTAGGCACAAAGTCTAAAGCATTAAGGGCATGTCTGAATCCACTTTTACTATTTTAAGGAAGGAAAAAATCTTTGCATTGCGGCGCATGGTCTAACAAGGTTGGGCTGATCCTCTTAATGAGTTATGGGTGTGTTTTTAGCATAACTGCATTAAACCAATCAGAGTCTCATCACCCATTCCCTTTAGGAGTCAGTTGGGTCACGCAATAGGGCATTTGCTATTTACATGGCTCCTCCATTCAGGCTCTTTACTTTACTTTTACTTTGCTCCCTTAAATTCGAGGGTAAGCCCTTCTAGCTGCAACACAACACTGGGAAACCCCCATACGCTCTTGCATTCACACACATACACGGCCAGTTTAGCTTATTCAATTTACCTATACCACATGTCTTTGGATTATGGGGAAAGCCGGAGCACCTGGAGAAAACCCACACAAACATAGGGAGAACATGCAAACTCCACACAGAAATGCCAACTGACCAAGCCTGTCATGCTACCCACTATGCCACTGTGGCGCCCCAATGTAAATAACAAAATAAGCTACTAAAATGTCTTGTTTACCTTTTCTTTTAATTTCTTAAAGATAATACTTTTTGTATTATAAATACTATTTGAACGTGGTTAGCACTGTCACCTCACAGCAAGAAGGTCGCTGGTTTGAGTGCCAGCTGGATCAGGAGGCATTTCTGTGTGGTTTTCTGTGAGTGCTCCAGTTTCCCCCAGTACAAAAAAAAACATACAGCATTGATTAATTGGATAACCTAAAATTAGCCGTATTTTGTGAATGAGAGTATGTGTGTGGATGTTTTCCCGCACTGAGGGTGTCCTTTCAGAGCTGGGATGAGGTTGGAAGGGCATCCGCTGTCCAAAACAATTGCTAGAGTAATTGGCGGTTCGCTCCAATGTGGCAACCTCTAATTAAAGCAGCGAGTGAAAGATAGAATAATGCAACTTATATCACCTAAAACGCCCTGCTAAAGATTTATTCACCTCTCAATAATATTGCACTGAATCTAAATATCATTTAGTCTGCCAGTCTAAGCAAATTTTAGTTTTGTTGGTCTCCACATTGTAGCTGACTTGGGGGACGTTTGTTCAAATAAAACCTGAAACCTCCACACACATTCAGCCTTATCACCAGAAGTCAGAGCAGCACTGCATTCCGCTGCTGAGATAAAGAATCTATGCTGACTTCTGTTTTCTGTATTTATAAGAGCTTTCCTAGTACATCAGGAGACTGAATGCAACTGTGTGTGTGTATGTGTGAATGCTAGAATCAAAGCATTAATAAGCATAGAGGAGTATTATAGGCCAGTGGCTTATTACTACTTATTCATCCTGCTTTCTACTCAACAGAATACGTGCACATGATTAGTAGGTCTAAAAACACACACACACACACACACACAAAAAAAAAAAAAACTCCACAACCCACACACACAATCACAGGCACACACACATGATGACTAGGCGTTAAATGCCACATCATATTACATGTGACACTGACTTCGAGCAAGAAAAAGAAAATGGTAAAGAGGACATCTCTGCTATTCTCTACCTTCCTGACAGTTCTCTAGTATTGAATATCATTCAGCTAATGAATAATGCATTTGGCTGTCACATGTAAAAAAGAAAAGAGCAATTACCATCCTGAAAGAGCAGATGGAGAATTTTGTCTAACATATGTTGGTGCATTCATAATGACACATCCATGTCAAGACTGACTCCATTCTGACGGAGCATAGTCATGAATTATCATACTTCTGCACTGTATGGGTGGTAGAGGGTGTGACTCTTACAGTTCTGAATCTGGATTTTGCTTTCTAATACATTTGTACAGAATTATTTTACAAGAAAAATCACTTCACCAGACAACAGACAGAATCTGTGGATCTTTTTGCTACTTTAGAGCAATTTTTTTACAAAGATGTGTGGATTTACGTGAAATGGTTTTGATAATGTAGGAGCTGAAACCTATTAAATAAAAAATAACTCTTATAAAATAAGCTTTACAATAAAAATCCAATTAGAACCACTTGTTTGGTAAACAAAGCTACAGCAGGTCTCTCATATAATAGATTCACTAAATGACATCAATTACCCAACATAAGCATTTCAATCAATAATAACAATGAAATTAATATAAAAAAGTGAATAAATATATATTTACACACATTTAATTAAGTAAATGAAAAGATTGAATGATGCGCTCAACAACTTGTAGATTTCTGTGGGCAAAATGAGCAAAGCAGTAAAAAAGTAGAAGAAATGAATTACATTCAGTCTGTTATTACGTTTGTCCTTATGTCATGGCATGAATGTATTGTCAGTTAACCCTTGAAAGGTCAAATTTAGAAATCTGTTTGTTAAATCCAGGAAGAAGACAGAGCAATATTAGAGCTTATCATGGGTCACAGCTAAAATATATCAGAACAACAACCCAGGCCCATTCCGAAAAAGTACCGCAATATACATTTCTGGAGAGTGCCAAAAACGTCCCAGGAGCTAAATTTTTTTTGCAGTTTTTGTTTTTCGCGAATCCACCAGAGGTCGTTGTGTACACTTTTACAGATCTCAAATTTCTCTAACTAGTGCCGTTTGCGCCTGCTCTTCTCGCATAAATCCACCAGAGGCCGCTGTCGACTGACTGAATGACTGACTGACCGATTGGCTGGTTCACCCTCCTCCTTCCCTAAACCCAACCAATAGTGTTTTCAAAAACACCTATTAAACCGGACACCCACTTCCCTAAACCCAACCGACAGTGTTTTCAAAAGCAATCCAGAAAAAGAAAAGTCCTCACCTAATTTTTAACACGTTTTTAGATTTTACCACATTATTACCCTGTTAATTACTTGTTTGTTTTATTTTTTGCCTTCTGTTTTTGTTTTACCTGCCTTCTGGAATCGTTCTTCGCCGGACTCGAACCCCGTTGTCGTGTTCAACTCCACTTTGCATCTCAAGTCTGCCGACATACACGGCGAGGCACTAGAAAAATTGGTAACGGCGAGAAAGTTGACCATCCAGAGGTAAGCGTTTAGTTGTTAACGCGAAAAGGAACGAAGTCATACCGCCCTGTAGCATTTGTTTTAAAGATGAAATGCAGCCATATGTACTTCTGGCTACATAATTTGCGATCTCCATAAATGTATATAGGGCTACATTCAGAGCACATTCAGAGCACATCACAGTACAGAGAGCGCTCTTATAAAGATAATCAATGATATACGCCTAAATACAGATTCAGGTAATATAACAGTGCTGGTATTGTTGGATTTCAGTGCTGCATTTGACACTGTCGATCACAGCATACTTCTGGATAGGCTGGAAAACTGGGTTGGGCTGTCTGGCACGGTCCTCAAATGGTTTAGATCTTACCTTGAAGGTAGAGGTTACCATGTCAATATAGGTGACCATAGGTCGAGGTGGACACCCATGACGTGTGGAGTCCCACAAAGCTCGATTCTGGCACCTCTCCTGTTCAACCTTTACATGCTCCCTCTGAGCCAAATAATGAGAAAGAACCAAATCTCCTACTACAGCTATGCTGATGACACTCAGATGTACCTAGCCTTACTGCCTAATGACTACAGCCCCATTGACACCCTCTACCAATGCATTGATAAAATGAGCAATTGGATGTGCCAAAACTTTCTTCAGTTAAACAAAGAGAAAACTGAAATGATTGTGTTTGGAAACAAAGATGAGGTTCTCAAGGTAAATGCGTACCTTGGCACTAAAGGTCAAACGACAAAAATTAAGGTCAAGAATCTTGGTGTGACTTTGGAGTCAGATCTGAGTTTCAACAGTCATGTCAAAGCAGTCAGTAAATCAGCATACTATCATCTACATTTACATTTACATTTAGTCATTTAGCAGACGCTTTTATCCAAAGCGACTTACAAATGAGGACAAGGAAGCAATTTACACAACCAAGAGCAACAATGAATAAGTGCTATAGGCAAGTTTTAGGTCTGTAAAGTCTAAGAAGGGAAGTATTAGTAGTATTAGTTTTTTTTTTTTTTTTTTTTTGTACAGTTAGTGTGATATTCAGAGAGGCAATTGCAGATTAGGAAGTGTAGTGGAGACTAAATAGTGGGGTTTTTAGTAGTTTCTTGAAAGTAGCGAGTGACTCTGCTGTTCTGATGCAGTTAGGGAGTTCATTCCACCAACTGGGCAGATTGAGCGTGAGCGTTCGCGAAAGTGACTTCTTCCCTCTTTGGGATGGAACCACGAGGCGACGTTCATTCACAGAACGCAAGTTTCTGGAGGGCACATAGATCTGCAGAAGCGAGAGCAGATAAGAAGGAGCAAGGCCAGAAGTCACTTTGTAGGCAAACATCAGAGCTTTGAATTTGATGCGAGCAGCAACTGGCAGCCAGTGCAAACGGACTAGCAGCGGAGTGACATGTGCTCGTTTAGGTTCATTGAAGACCACTCGTGCTGCTGCATTCTGGAGCAGTTGAAGAGGCTTGATAGAGCTAGCTGGCTTGATAGAGCTAGATTTAGAAAAACATCTCAAAAACATAGCAAGAATCAGATGTTTTGTTACTAGTGAAGATTTAGAAAAACTTGTTCATGCTTTTATCAGCAGCAGGGTGGATTACTGTAATGGACTCCTCACTGGTCTTCCTAAAAAAACAGTCAGACAGTTGCAGCTCATCCAGAATGCTGCAGCCAGAATTCTGACCAGAACCAGAAAATCAGAGCACATCACACCTGTCCTCAGGTCTTTACACTGGCTGCCAGTTACATTCAGAATAGATTTTAAAGTATTATTACTGGTCTATAAATCACTAAATGGCCTAGGACCTAAATACATTACAGATATGCTCACTGAATACAAACCTAACAGATCACTCAGATCATTAGGATCATATAAACTAGAAGTTCCAAGAGTTCAGTCAAAGCAGGGTGAATCGGCTTTTAGCCACTATGCCCCCGGCTGCTGGAATCAGCTTCCAGAAATGATCAGATGTGCTCCAACATTAGGCACATTCAAATCAAGACTGAAAACACATCTGTTTAGCTGTGCCTTTACTGAATGAGCACTGTGCTGCGTCCGACAGATTGCACTATCATGTTTTTCTCTTCTTCTTCATTCTTTCATATCACATTTTACCTGTTTTTATGTTTTGTTTTGTTTTTACGCATTTTTATTATTTGTTTTTATTTTTATTTTACTTGTTTCTTTTATTCTTGTTTATGTAAAGCACTTTGAATTGCCATTGTGTATGAAATGTGCTATATAAATAAACTTGCCTTGCCTTGCCTTACGTTTTCAGAATGAGCCTATGTTGCAAAACACACACAGTGCATAGAAATGTACTTTTCTTTTTAAAGTCTATTAATATTGGTGTCCCTTAGAGGTGTGTATCGTCACCACTCTTGTTCAGACTTTACACCAATAAATAGGAGTCACCACCCTTGAAATATTTTTGCTAAATTCTCAGATATTACTGCCATTCATGGCCACCTGCACAAGAATAGCTTTGTGATAAATGCTAGTAAAGAAATTATTTCTGATTTGTAGCATGTAAGTAATCACCTATTATGATCATTAGTCTATCAAACAGGTAGCTTCATATACATATTTAGGTTTACTTATTGACAATAAACTTTAGGGGGAGCATGTGGTTCTGTCATGTCTGCATTAGGGCTTTACAATATATAGTTTCAGCATCTATATGGCAATGTGATAATTCTCAATAGTCATATCGTAGTATCTGCAGAGATGAGTTTATAATTGATCATTTTGCAAAGATTTTAAAAGCATTCAGCAATAAGAAATTGTGCTGTTTTTAACTTTAATAAAGATAAATTTTATTGACTTGTTTATACAACAAAGACTATTAATTTTCTATGCTTGTAGATTGGTTATATATATATATCGATCTTATTCATATAGCAGCCTAGTTCTGCAATCTGAACTGTTAAAGGCATGTAGCAATGAAAGTGGTTGGTCTGAGGGCTACCACTACCCCAACCTTCAGTTCATTTTTGCCAAATTTATCCTTAAACAGGCAAAGAAAATTACTCTGGACACTTATGTGCTCCATCCAGAATTTGAACTACTCCCATCTTGTCTGCAGTTTTGCTCCCTAAGGTTTAGACGCAATTGATATAAAAAGTCTTTTGTTTCTCTGGCGATAAGGCTGTGAAATTCTAGCACAAAGGCATTACAGTGTGATTGTTTATGGTCATGGATGCTTTGTGCTATGCAGCTTTTTATATTTGTATGCCCAAAATATTAGCAAAGGTGAAAATAAATATGAACAATGGGAGGAATAAAATCATTCTAATTAGTATTTCTAATTAACAAAAAGTAATACATTAATATTAATAATGGCATAGCATTATTTTATCCATCATAATAGTTTTTTACATTAGCATACAAAACATAACGAATTAGACTGTAGAAGCCACAAAAATAATTTCATAAAAGATAATAGAGAGAACTTGAAAAAAAAAACAGCAGAAAATTAAAAAAAAATTATGAAAATTAAATTTTTTGGGGAATTTAAAACACTTATTCTCTGTTTGATTAAATAAATATTCAATTTATTCCTGTAATTCTAACTCAGAAGTTAGTATTCAAATCAAGTCTCGCATGATCCTTCAGAAATCATCCTAATGTAGGTATTTTCTTTGGTGCTCAGGATTCATTTCTTATTCTAATCAATATTGCATTGTAAGTATAATCAATTAAACACTGAAATTTGCAGTCTGTATGCATATAAAGCACATCTATCCGCAAGCAGCAGACAACAGGCCCTAGAGCTAACATCACTGTTTGGCAGGCTTGACTTCAGCATGATGAAATATCTGCTCTGAGATCAGTTTATAGCAGCTGAGGTGAGAGAGATCATTACCAAGACCTTCTTGCGACCGAACAAGATTGCGTTTTCCTTCGTTTTCTGAGTGGATTATTCTACAACCAATTTCAACCAGATCACCAGCCTCTTGCAGTGCCTGCTGTAACTGTTTTTCTGGAGTGTTTGGAGCAGAGAAGGACGACTGGAGAATACTAACAGAGAGAGCGAGAGAGACGAGCTGAGAGAGGAAGGTCACTGGGGTGTATCTTTGATCTGCCACTTAGGTGCGGGACGGAGAAGAGAGCTGTGCCATAACTGACAGGCAGAAGTGTGATCAGAATAACACCCATTTCAAATCAAACAAGCAGACCCTCCCTTTCCTCCCTCCTTCACTCACTTCGCCTCTCTTCCCACCTTCCTCCCACCTCCACTCTGCTTTTCAGCACAACGTATACCTTTCACCGCAAAACATCTTCCTTTCATTCCGCTCATTTGAAATGAGTCTTTGAAGCACCTCGTATTCACCATTTTTCTCGCCGTTTCAACTGCAGGTCAAATTTAGCGTGCATCTAGGCTCGCAGGTGCCGCAGACCCAATGTCTTTTTTATAATTAAGTGGCGATTCAGACATTAGCAGTGAAAAGGGGAGGACAAAAGCATAAATCAAGGCTACAGCTTTGATGATCAGTACAATTACACCATTTAAAGCAAGCCCACGTCCTCGAGGGCTGAGCTTTCCATCGTTTATAGAAAGCGACACGCTGCGGGACCTGTGCTTTCAGTGCCCACTCAAGCCAGCCGAAGGTATAATGTCAGGATGTGTCCTTGGCTTCAGAGGAAGCCATTCGCTTCCCATTACCACCCACTTAATGGGAGCAGCATCGCTATGATTCACCTGTACTGTGTGTATGTGTGTGTGTGTGGGTGAGAATGAGGCTCGAGCCGGTGTGTATCTGTCTTCACCCTCAGCGCCCGTCCGCTGCCGTGCTCTGTCCTGTCAAAGACAATCACCATCACGGAGCTGCAGCCTGTTCCTCACACCAAATCATCTCATAATGACTCTACAGGCTCCTACACTCACACACTACTACAACTAATTGCTGGAGACAGTTTGATGCCTTTGTGCGCTTACTAGTTGGTGGTGAAATGCGCATGTGGTAAGGGAAGTTAAAAGCTTTGGAAAGAAAAAAATAACCCAGGTGAAGAATTAGAGATAGATGGAAAAGGACAAAGCGGAGACAGATGTTGATCTTTACAGATCTTCACGGTCCCGTCTGCAAAAACAAGAGCCTGACACTAATCCAATAAAGCCCTTTTGTGTGCGAACCATTTTATTGGCTCGGGGTAAGACGACACATACATGTAGAATAGGGTTCGTATTGCATGCACGTCTCTTTCCATCCCCAACATCATTTATCATCCTAAATCACAGTCTACAGCTCATTCTCTCGCTCGCTCTCTATATACTTTCTACTCACCCGAGCTTGCACTTTGCACGCCTTTTTGTCACTGTGACATCATTTTGGTGAAGCAGCAAAGGTCGTAGATGATGCATCTCAAATGTTTCAGATGTCCTAATTAGAGGGCACAACACACGGCGATGTATGTCACAGCCTCATGAATACTATGCAAACAGCTATGCTTATCCACCTGAACACAAACCAACACAGGTTTCGTGACACTCAACAGATCTTTAGTTTGTGTATATTTCCAGGTTTTGAGAGGAGAATGTTGTTAAATATCTCAAAAACTATAAATAATTATGAATATTATCATTTTAATAAGTATTACATTAAAATAAATATTATATACAACGCAAATAAAGGATTAGGTCACTCCAAATTTAAAATATGTTTTTAATTAATCACCCTTATGTTGTTACAAAACCTAAATCTGAGAGCTCCCTTGTCCTCCATAGAAAGCAAAGTGCCTAACTCCTTCAGAAAGTCACTAAAAACATCCAAAAAACATACCATTTGACCTCAGTGGTCATATCAAGCTATGACAATCATTTTGTGTGCACATAAAACTAAAACAACCACTTTATTTAACCATTTCTTCTCAGTGTCAGTCACAGAGATCACGGTTTCAGGTCAGATAGACCGCCAGGCCACCGGAAATGTCCCGGTGCTCCCTATGGCCAGTCCACCCCTGTTGTCAGTATAAGGTGCATGTTCATGTGTCACGCTCAATTGTCTGCTGATGTATTACCTTAGATAAGCCTGTGCATTGTTTTAAGCAGAGAAAGTCGCGTGTGGCTCATGGACACGCTCAATTTACTGACAATGAAGAGAAAAAACAGTTGAATAAAGTCATTATTTTTGTTTCATGCGCACACAAAAGTATTCTTGTAGCTTGATAATATTCCAGTTGAACCATTGAAATAATATGGTCTGTTTTGAGGATGTTTTTTGGGTATCTTTCTGGACTTTGAACAAGTCGGGAACCTTGCTGTGTAGGGAGGATGAATAAAATATCTTGCCCAATGAAGATGAATGAAGGTCTTAGGGGTTTGAATGACATGAGGGCGGTTAACAACATAACATATTTCTCATTTTTGAGTGAAATAACACAATGGTCAAAATGGTCTTTGCTTAGTTACTCTCTAAGTAACTTAAATACTCCTTTAAAAAGCTGTAAAGGCATCCATGTATTCACCGCTTTTTTAATTGCCAATGTCTGAATAGCTTTTAACTGATAATTTAAAAAGTGCAACCTCCCATGACTCCCTAGGTTGTCCTAGAAAGCCTGTAGATTTTTTAACAGAGACTTTGGTTCAATGACATTTGAAATAAATTATTATAATGTTCAGAGATTTGGTAAATGTATACATTTAGAATTAGATGCTTTCTTAACTGCTGCGTAACAAATAACATAACAATACATGTGTTAAAAAAATGAAAAAGAACTGAAGACAAGGAAACAAAAGCAATCGTTTGCATATCTGTGAAACCAAGTGATATTTATTGAATTTCTTATATTACTGATTTAATCACTCCCGTTCCCACATACTGAAAAGCTCACCTGCAGAACAGTGTTCACTAAAATAATTCAGTATTCTTTTTTTTATTATTATGTAACTATTGCCATTTACATTTTCAATTCTAAATCTATTAATAACAGTGAGATATTTTTTTCCACAAAAAGTTTAAAAGAATAGTTTTTGGCTAATTAATTAGTATAAAAGGATAAAAACAGGATGATAAGATAAAAGGAATGCTAGCCTTGAAAATATTCACTATAACAGCAATATATTTAGGCTAGATTTCCAGCTGGAGTCTTATATGGCGTCTAGTATTTTTTAGCATCTTTGAAATACCATCACAGTTATTATTGGTAGTATTATTTTTTTTATCAGTTATTATAATTAATATTATTACGTTTTTACATTTTAGGCACATTTTGGCTATTTTAGTACATCACATTAAACGAAAGACAATGAAAATGTTGCTCTGCCTTCAATAATATTATATTTCAGTTGTCTCCCCCCAAGCAGAAATTTGTTTATAATTGTAACCATTTTATATCACCATTTTACAGTTCCATTTTACATGTACATAATATGTATTTAAAATTTTCAATACATAAACTGGGTAACAACTAGGTTCTAACAATAATCTCACCCCTAAACTTAACCATAAACGTGTAGTAGGTGATCTGCCAAATTGCACATTAAAGATGACAGTGAAAACCCACTAGATCATGTCATTCGCCAGTTAAAAAACGTTATAGTACTTTATAATACTCTATAATACAACAATTTCGAACAAAAAAAAGTATAATATCTAGCAAGTTTTCAGTTGTGCAGCAAGCAAAACTTGTCATAATGTGCAATATTTCATTATATTGCAAGGATCGCTGGTTTCACTCTCTCACGCACTTTGTCCTAAAGCGACTACTGTAGTGGTTGGCCGGCAGGGTGTAGGAATTACACTTATTACTAAGCCATACTTACATGCTATTTCAGATCGAATATTCAGAGTAACATGGTGAACAATATAGGGAGCGATTCACAGGATGTCATTCTTCAAAAATGAAACCAATGTGAATATAAAAACAACTTCATAGTAAAGCAGGCTAGGTTTGGGTGCGCAGATGTACAAATTTACATTTGTTGACACCGTTTGGGCTACTTATCAGAATTATGGGATTTGTCAGTCTGAATCATTTACTTTAATCATTACTATTGGAATGTAAAGAGACTTTCAATCAGGACAACAAAAATGTTTCTGAAGACAATCACCTACTGCACCTTTAACTTTTGTACTAGTTACAGTACCTTACATAACCCAGCAAGTACACTGTAACTGTACATTAAACAACGGTAACATAACTGTACACAAACAGAAAAATAAAGTGTATATTTCAAACAAAAGTAACCCCAAAGCCAACAGTCCTCAACAAGAATCCCAACATGACGAGAGTATAATGAAAACCTCCACCCTGCTTAAAACTGGCATCCTTTGAAGTTCTTTGCTGTGAAAACACCATAACAGCTTGGAGTGACATTTTCCAAAATGACAAAAGAAAGAGATCAGAAGAAACAGATTAAAGAGTGCAGAGGAGGGCTCTTGTTTGGTCAGATAAGTATGCTTTGAATATAAAGGCCAAGCTCCTGAGACGAAGCTCAGCTGAACACATTCAATCTTTTAGGTCATTTCGCTTTGCTTATCAATCATTTATGCTATGTGAGATTTCACCGCCAGTGTCATCCCTGCTATCAGTGGGATGCTTTTGGAAAGGGGAAATTTGTATTGTTAATATTTAATAGGATCCCACAGGAGCTAATATTCAATTTGGCGCCATGTGTGTGCGTTCAATTCGCGTTCGCATGCAAGGCACTTATAAACTCAGGGCTACTTTAAGATTCTGAACTGCATTAGAATTGAGAATATTATGCATGAATTATCTCAAAAATCACAGCCAGTTTGCTATTGAGTGAATACACGTAACACCATCTCCAAACAAAACACAACTAGACTGCGCATGGAGATTTACAGATACTCACCGAAGTCTACGAATGCAGATTGACCCACTCTCTTCACATTCTCCAGAGAAGGTCCAGACGGGGCTTTGGTGAAGTTCCCATCCTTTAAAAAACAGAAAGATTTAACAGAATTAAAAAAAGTAAGGCAGAACAACTATGGCAAGAAAAAAAAACCTCTCCACAAGCAGCCGGAAAACACGCCTTTAATTTCTCAAGTGTCAGTGGAGCTGTCGGCACAAAGCTAATAATTTAGTGCATCTGAAAAGTGCAGCTGATGTGGGCATGAATGAGAGAGAAAACCCAGACTGACACAAGAGGAGGAGGGTTGCCGGGCTTCTGTACCCTGATGGACATTACAAGACAACACATCAAGACAAAACAATGTGCGGTCTGACAATCTGACCGGCTGAATTTAAAATGGGAGGTTTGGATATAACTGACAGGCTGTGAGGAAACAGGAGCACAAGGTAACTGATGGTGGACGTGCGGTACAGGTGGACTGAAGGTGATTGACAGGTAGGCGGCAGGGGTCACAGAATGACGGCTAATTGTAGTACAGAGAGGTCAGAGGGCAGGGTAAGGCTACTGCGCGCATTGATTAGCCCATGTAAGCCAGAGCACAGCATGGCAGCGGTGATCAAAGCATGTCCGAGAAAGCCGTTAAGACTGAAGCTTCAGAAAAGCCTGGGAGACTCAGTCTACATTCTGAACACAGGTCTTCACGGAGCAAGAAAAAATCTGATACAGCGCACCGACTGCCCACTGTAATAATGTGAAGAAGACAGCAGAGAGACACGTATGTTTCATAAGGCCCAGATCAAAGGCATATTACTACTGAAAGATGAATCGTTTGTTACGTCAGACGTTCACTTCAGGACTTAAAGGGTACAGAGAGAGATACAGATCGAGTGGAGGGTGTCAAAATGAATGAGATTGAAACAAAACAGAAGGGAGTCTGAAAACAACAGGAAGGTGAGGCAGAGTTACGCAGTTTTATATACAGCACATTTTAAATATTTTATATATGACTGATTGTTTGATCCAGACTGGAAGAACGTTATGGACTGGTAATCGCAGCTCTATATTAATGTGATGCTTTCATTAGATATGTTTACATGCACCCAAATAATTTGTTAGTAATTGGATTGATGGCTCAATCGAGCCTAACATCTCAATCGAACTGACTGTGCTTAAGCAGAATAAAAGAGGTGGTGCAGAACACAAAAAACTACATTAAACACTTAAATTTGCCTGTTTTCTCTATATGATTAAACCCATTGATTCGCCCATTAAATAAAAATCACATTATTAAATAATTATGTGGATCCAATTTTGCATTTGTTCATGCTAATGAATTGCATTACCTGACCTGAAATTTCTGAAATCCGCTTGATCTCATTTGTACAATTTAGTACAATTTGCTTATACCCCAATGACGGTTGGGTTTAGAGATGGGGTTGGGTGTACACTAATTGTCCAAGTTAGCATTAATTAAGGAATAAATGTTTAGGCTGTAGTTTGTATTCCCCTACTGGCTGCTCTGATTATTACACAGTCATTATCAAGTGACTAACAAGGAAATCAAAATCTACCATGAGGCTGTTCTGTTGCTGAGTTGGAGAGCATATGCATTCATCCTTGGCTTTTGGAATCTTCTTTGTTATGTGTTTTGGTTATTGTTCATAATACTTTAATTATAAATGTTTAATTAAGGAGTTTTGTCATTTGTATTGTTTGAGTACATTGTAAATGTAATTCTGAACCATATGAGAACCACTGTCACTGTATACAGATTTATTGCCTGATATTTTATCTTCATGTTATTTCATAAGCAAAAAAGTGCTAGGTTACAAGATATTTGAGATATTTGCAAAAAACATTTTTGTTACTTGTAGGACATTTTTTTGTCAATAAACTCACAAATGTAAAATACTTTAATTTCCTCATGAGATCAGGTGGGATTTCTAAATTTAAAGTTGAAAAATGACTTGTTGACAATTTTAGTCATTTCAAACAATATATCTATCAGCTTCTTTGGTCATGCAGATTGCGATACAAAAACATGGTTATACGATAGCAGTGTTTTTTCAGTAATACCATGGATTCTATTGGTTCAAACTGCTAAATGTGTCAATAAAATTTACTTTGTTAAACTGCAAAGTTAAATTTTCAACATTTAAGGAGCAAAATCAAGGTCATGGTACAGAAAAAAAAATTAAAAAACACCAGTTTAATGTTTATTAATATTGTTATTTTAGTTTTTTTTTTCAGTTTACAGACAAGTTAATTAATCTAACTAACAGCAAACAATGTAATTGTCACGATCCCCCGTGATCTAATCCTGCCAAATTGCTGGTAAACACAAAGTTCGCTAACAGACTACAAATCTGCTGTTTTGGACAAGTTCCTGTCATGCACCGCTCACACACATCTGTTTTGAGTTCTGGTGATGACACACACACACACACACACACACAGACACAGACACAAATGAAGCTGTTCATAACTGATTACATGTACTATAAAGAGAGCACTCTCACACACTTCTGTGCTGAGTGTTGTTATTTTGTTTTTGTGAACATACCAAGGCGTTTTCCTTGCCTTGCTGGTTTTGACCCTCGCTTTGTTGGTTTGTTTGTTTGTTTGTTTGTTTGTTTGTTTGTTTGTTTGCATTGTATGCTGCCTGCCTTTTGACCATTTGCCGACCTATTGACCATGACTCTGGATTGCCAAATACATCTGTTTGCTCCTGTGATGACTGTTGCTTGCCTGACCACTGTCTGCATAATAGATCCTGCATTTGGACCCACACTTCCTTGTCAGCGTGTCATTCACATTACAGTAGTCAATGGCATTTGATTATGTATTATTGTTGTTGTTAATGTAGTGATGCTCTGTATTTTATTTCCCTGGATTAACATATACTGTTCTTCATAAACCTAAAAAGATGCCAAAACAGCTCATGTTTTTAGTTTATACCTTGTAAAATTTGGTGACATTATTCATTTAAAAAAACTCCAAGGATCCATAAGCAGCTTTAGAAGTGCTATAATTATTATAGGCATGCTGCAAGTTCAATAAGGGGCTGGAATCATTCCTCATAGATGTTGACTACACATTCATGATGCAAATCCCCATTACCACCCTTACCACCATTTCCCAGAAGTGTGCTGGTTGAACGATATCAACTGAGATGATTTAAGATTTGTAATAGGCACATTTTCTTGCACAAAGCAGCAATATTGAATTCATAAATGGATGGATAGTTTTATCAACATTACTCATAACATTACAGGTAGCCTGTGGCATTTAAATGATGCTCAAACGGCACCAAGGGGCCCAAGGTGTGCCAAGGTAATTCCCTCGAGACCAATATACCGCCGGTAGCCTGAATCATTATCACAAGGCAGGATGGATTCATGCTTTCAGGTTGTTTACACCAAATTGTGACCTTACTATCCTCATATTGCAGCAGAAAATGAGACTCATTAGACCAGGAGAACTATAGTCTGTAAAATTGTAGCCTCAGTTTGTTGTTCTTAGCTGACAGGAGTGTCACTGGTGTGCTCTTCTTCTGCTGCAGTAGCTCATTAGCTTCAAGGCTTGACATGTTGTGCGTTCTGCTTTTCTGCATGCATTGGTTATAACATGTGGCTACTTGAGTTACTGTTGCTTTACTATCACCTTTGACCAGCCTGACTATTCTCCTTGGACCATTAACAAAGCGTAGTAACACACACATAACTTAAAGAGGGTGTTCATTAAACTGTCAAGAAGACACCTTTTTAAAATCAATACATGACATGTCATGAATTTGAATGAGATTACATGCATGTCATTAGCTCAGTTCTGTCATGTCAAATGCAACGGTCACATTGTTTGAGATGTCTTCATTATGTAACTTAACACAGCCTAGCTTGTCATAAATCTGTCATACCAATGATTTTTAGGAGGCCATTATAACTCTCATTTTCACTTTTTTCAGTGGAACAATCTAAATTTGTCATTAAATATTCTCATGAAAAGAGTCAATACTCTGTTAAATACATTTATAACAGCATCATTAATATTAAATTACATTTTAACAACAAATTAAAATTGTACTACTGTACTTGAGGTCAATAAAAATGTGACAAATCACTTTTGTGTTCAAAATAAAGAGAGAGAGAGAGAGAAAGAAAAAAAAAACAAGCACAGGAGATTGTTTGCTTCTTCAAGCACCTCGTGCATGGAATAACCTGGAAACAAAGTTGCCGTTAAAAGAGTTGATTTGACTATACCTTTAAAAAGATTTTAAATGATTTAGAATTTGAAACTTCGGCCTGTAGATGTCTTGACTAGTTTTACCTCTCATTGTTTGTGTGTTTTGAGGGATGAACGGTGTTACCTGTTATTTTAATTATTATTATTTTTCTGTTAAACCCAACTGTATACTACAAAATCTTGGGCCAGAACGCTCTTGTAAAGAAGATTTTTAATCTCAGTGTGCTTTTTTCCCTTGTAAAATAAAAGTTTAAAAGTGACTTCAGCGTACCATCAGTGTAACCGTCTTTCAGATGAGATGTTAAACCAAGGTCCTAACATTCTGTGGTTATTAAAAATCCCATGGCACTTCTAGTAAAGAGCAGGGGTATAGCCCCATTGTCCTGGCCAAAGTCCCTCAATCTGCCCTTATGACCATGGCTTCCCAATTATCCACATCCACTGAATTGGCCCAATCACTGTCTCTCCACTTCACCAATAGCTAGCGTCATTGTCCTGTGGTTGCCGTCGCATCATCCAAGTGGACACTGGTGGATTGTGAAGTGCTTTGGTTGTATGGCCATACAGAATAAATGCGCTATATAAATACGCATTACATTACCTCTATAACCCTAAAAATTATTAATGATGCAGTCATATAATTTATGCCAAAATTATAATGGGATTAAAAATCTGAAATATTTTTTTGTTGCAAAAACACAGTAATTTACCTCATAATAAATGCAGTAGCTTAAAAAAGGTCTACTAGCCAACACTATTATTCAGCATGAAAGAGCCAGGATAAAATGTAAAACATTTTTCGACTGTGTTTGTTGTGACAGAAGAAAGTCATATACACCGAAAATGGCTTTAGGGTGAGAAAATAATCTGATAACTTAAATGTTTGATGGAATTATTCCTTTAAGTACCCTTCTTCGCTCTGATGATCGGTTTGAACTTGAGCAGATCATCCTAACCAGTCTAGCTTTCAATAACTATTTAGCCAAATTAATATCAAACAGATAAAATTGTTACTCATTGTAAAGACAATAACCATGTAATTACACACAATTAAAATAACAAACAATTAAATAAACAAATAATTCATAATACTATTAATGTAAGAGTGTCACGATCGCCAGCAATGTTACCAACACTGGAGATTTATTTCGGTATTCCTGCAGAACTCCCAGAACTCTTTGAACCAATCAACACTTGCAACAGCTGACAATAATCCGAACACTCACACACAGACACAGCTGTAGCTTGATTTCACTCTAAACATGGACTATATGTATACTTCACTTTCTCATTTACATTGCTTTTGGTATCCTGTAGCATTACGAAGCGTTTTCCTTGCCTTGTTTTCTGTGCCGTGTTTCCAGACTCCTGCTTTGTCTATTGATTTTTGCTGTTAGCCGCCTGAACCGATCTCTTTGCCTGTGACTCGACTAGTCTTTGGAGAGCCCTGTATGTTTCCGTTTGCTCATGAGATTGACCCCTGCCTGACTGACTAGTCTTTTAAATAAAGACGCTACATTTGGATCCCCAACAACGCTGCAAGTATTGCATATATTACAGATAGGATGTGGAAATTATGTAAGCTCATTAATGTGTATTAAGTGTTTTTAGGAGCAAGCTGACCCACAACCGCTCATTTTTCCCCGGTCAGTTTTCTCCAGCACTACACCAGAACTCTCCCTCCTCCACCATCACCAACCTGTAACTGACCATAAATCGCTTCATTACCTCCAGAACCATCTGAGGCTCCGTCAGCACAAAACACCTCGGTCTAATCACTTCAACTCGGCCAGATGCAGTGTTTCTGTCAGCTTTCAAAGTCTTTCAAAAAACCAAGATGGCAGAGCGGTAATTGGTCTCATTATGTGTGATGACACATACTGCTTTAGCTCACAATTACAGAGGGGAATAGGAGAAAAATATAGAAACATCCCAAAAATGAGAGCATCTGCGTATCTGTAACAGTACTTCTTAAAAACTCTAGGTTATTTAAAAGCATCATCTAGGTCAACTGAAACAATGAGGTCGGCTGTGGCACATTTATTTGTTTAAAATATAACATATATTGTGTTTATTAATCAATCAGAATGTACTTCCATAAAAAAGACTGCTAAATTTGGTTCCACAATGGATTACATGCACTATTTGTCTTCTTGCAGTGGTTGTCCCACTTGATAAACGAAGCTGTTTTATGCGGCCTGAGGGATTTGTTCATAATTCTCACGAAGAGCAAAACTCAAGTGCCTCCTTCCTTCTGTGTGGACAGTGTTTATCTATCTCCATTGAAAACTCCCTTGAGCCTTTGCTCTCAAACTGCAGGCATGCATCTGGCGGTCTTGTGTAATATCGATTGGTGTATGATTGCGGGAGGCAGCTCAACTGTAATGTGATTGTGGCTTATGTAAAGATAATGGCGACTTGACTTGCTCACCCTAATCTTCTCGGAGTAGAATGAGGCCGTGTTGAGTCACAGGGTCCGTCTCATTGGATTGATTGAACACTGATGTTAATAGGAAGGGGCTGTAACAGCGGCATGTTGCCCTCAGGGGGTTGTGAGTAAACCTGCGTGTATTGCCGGAGAATTACTTGATAGAATCAATGCTTTTAGGGAGGGAGTGTCTTTAGAGACATTGCATTTATCAATGTTTCGGTACTAAGAAATTAATATTTGATACAAAATTGAATTTCCATTTCTAAGAACTTCTGCTTTTAATTTTGGGCCAGGATTCACAAAACGTTATTAGGATGAAAGTTTGTCTTAACTTGACAATTTAGCGGAAAATCGTAAAAAAATATACTGCGTCAGTCCTAAAATTATAGGACGACAATGAAAACTAGCTCTTAAATCTGTGAGTAGTGAAGAGGACTTCTAAGTTACTATAAGACCAAATCACAAACCATATCAACATGGCTGTCTGTCTCGAAACTTCAAAATTTTAGAAATGTTTACAGATAATGAATATCAATAAGGTTGTGCAATTAATCGAAATTCAGTTTTAATTTTGGCTTCTAATGATTATGAAAAAAACATTAATCAAGATAAAACAATTATTGCATCATATACGACCCCCTTTCCAGTTGTGCAATAAACAAACGAGCTGAGAAGCAGAAGACATGTGAAAGTGAAACCATAAATCAGAACTGAACTGCTTTTAAATTAACAGCGTGCAATAATCTTGCTGCCAACTGTTTTTATTATTATTAATCAAACAACACAAGGAGAAAATCACTCACTGCTCTTGGCTGAAGGACTTTTGTAGCTATAATTAAAGTTTTTTCTTACAGTGAAAAGGCTTAAAGCACAGTTTGTTTCATATTTTTATTCTATTGTACTTATTTTCATTTCCTTATTTACAGGGAGGAAAAAAATATACAGTTGAAGTCAGAATTATTAGTGGCCCTATATAATTTTCCCCAATTTCTGTTTGATGGCAAGAAGATGTTTTACAATGCATTTCTAATCATAATAGTTTTAATAAGACATTTTTAATAACTGATTAATTTTATCTTTGCTATGATGCATAATATTTTACTAGATATTTTTCAAGACACTAGTATTCAGCTTGAAGTGACATTTAAAGGCTTGACTAGGATAATTAGGCAAGTCATTGTATAGTAGTAGTAGTTTCTTCTCCAGACAATAAAAAATATATTGTTTAAGGGGGTTAATTATATTGACCTTAAAATAAGTTTAAATTATTTAAACCTGCTTTTATTCTAGCCAAAAAAAAACAACTCAAACTTTCTTGAAAAATTGAGCAGCCCTAAATATCAATTTATATTATTCCTTAAAAAAATTGTAATGGTTTTCACTGCAATTATTTGCATACCTCACAGTACAACACAAATGACAACACAAAGTGTAGGTGTGTCACCGGTCACAGATCTAGTTTATTTACGTCTAATGCAAAACATTTTTGCATTGTCGTATTCTAGGCTTTTTTGTTTCCATAGAAATGTGACAGCAATACCATTTCAGCTGGGTTTGCCTGCATAGTTGTCACATTCTGAACAAGGGTAAAAATCAAAGACTGATGGGAGTGAGTTGTGCTAACAGAGTCCAGCGATTTGGAGAGAAGGGAAAATTTCAGGATGTCATGGATATTGTTCAGCTGTGTGAACTTGTTTGTCACAGAATGAGTCTACAGTATTTTCCATTCATGCACCTGTCCAATACCACTGAAGATGAAGAGGGTTATAGCAAATGCTGGGCCGCCGAGTACAGGGTCATTGCCTCAGTTGACAAAAAAAGAGATGTATTTATTTACATCCCCCAAATCACTTTATGTATAGATGTCATATATTTCCATACTGCCACCCTCATAAGCACATGTGCACTTTGGTCAGAACGCCAATAAGGCAATTAAGGTGTAAAAATTGATGCCTTGATTCCTCAGCTAAAATCGGCATATGCCACCTATGTTAACACGAGTATGCTTGCTGCAATTATGATTATATTATTAAAATTGAAGTATTACATTAAAAGTGGTAAAAAGGTCAACCCGCACACTTCTTAAAACTCTCACTCTTAAACGTCCATGTGAACCAAAAGTTGATTTCAAGTTTTTATGTTACATGTGAAGTACTACAATTCAAAATTTATTTTTCCAAGAGGATTAATAAAGTTTTAAACTAATCTATTATTCCCTCATACTGTAGTATACTAACGGTAAGAGGGTTAAGAAAATTGTGGCTGAAGCCATCAAACTGACATCATCAGAGAAAGACCACCACTTTAGATGCAGAAGCAAACTGTCAGACATTGAAGATTACCAAACAAACCTTTTTTTCCAGTTGATTATCTTGGACAGTTAAATTTTTCACCTAAAGAATAACAATGTGCGCTAGTAAAATAAACATTGCAATTTTTAATTTCATATGGACAACTTTCCATTCCTTACTAAAACTTTGTCTCAACAGCTTTGTAAATTGGTTTTAGGAAAAGTAATGTATATAATGTATATACATACTGCTGGTGTCCTTAAAGGGATAGTTTATCCGAAAATGAAAATCATTCCATGATTTACACACCCTTAAGGCATCATGGGTGTATATGACATTCTTTGTTCAGTCGAATCCAGTCAAAATCATTTGGAAAATCAGATTTGGCTTTTGCAGCAAAAGACTGTTCAATGGCAAAGGGCAACAGCTTTATTTTTATCAGCAGTTTAAAAAATAGGTTAAATATAAAACATCCATCCACAATAAAAAGTGCCCCATAAGGCTCTGGGAGGTGAATAAAGGTCTCCTGTAGCAAATCCATGCATTTTACATAAAATAAAAATATAGATAATTTAAACTTTACAAACTTTTTATGTCACTTCCAGTGAACCGTCCAGCTGGTGGTGCTAAAAGCATCAACAAATGCCCCTCAAAAATAGAACACAACGACATCCAATGCTCATGGGAAGTTACACAACCGACAAAGTTTTAAATATGGATATTTAATTCCTGCACTGAATCCAAATATGGTCTGGATTCACTAAAGAAGACCTATATTCATTCGTGGAACCATATGAGGAACTACTAATTTACTATGGATTGACGCAAATTAATTAGACATTTTTTTTTAACAATGGCACTGTGCCTTCGTATAGCAGCAAAATAATAACAATATTACTACTACTACTAATAATAAGAATAACAATAATAATAATAATAATAATTCCTTACATTTATATAGCACTTTTCTGGGCACTCAAAGCGCTTTAACACATTGGGGGGAATCTTCTCATCCACCACCAATGAGCAGCATTCACCTGGATGACGCAACGGCAGGTATATTGCGCCAGACCGCACACCACACACCAGCTGATTGGTGGAGAGGAGATTGAGTAATGAAGCCAATTATGATATGGGGATGATTAGGAGGCCATGATGGACAGAGGCTCACTGAGCAGCATAGAGTCTCGTTCACTATACTGGGGCGTTAGGACCCCCCTGCTGGTCTCACTAACATCACTTCCGGCAGCAACTTAGTTTTCCCATGTGATCTCCCATCCAGGTACTGACCAGGCGCAGCCCTACATAACTTCAGTGGGCAACCACATGAAAGTTGCAGAAAGTTGGCTGCCGGCTAAAAGCCAAATACAGTTATTAAAATAACCTCAACTGCATTTAAATGAATCAAAAAAGTAATACCTTGTGATGCCTTCAGGGTGAGTAAATCATGGGATAAATGGGAAACAAATTCTGTTGTATACTCATGTAATTAAAAACTGGAGGTGGTGAAGATACTGATTCTTAGATTAATTTTTAACTACAACTGCAAGCAATTACATATCCAGATGCTATTACACACCAATAAAAATGACACTTGAGCAAGAATCTAAACATCCATACTGTAATGTCTGGAAAGGTTTAAGTGAATATAAGAGCAACAATGACATGAACCAGCCAGGCTTTTGCTTGATGCTGTAATTCAGTGTTTGACCCTGCTGACATTTGTGTTGTCAGGTTAAAATGCTTTTACTCTGAAAAGCATGAATGCAAAAGCATAAGATACAGTACTTTTATGATGGAAACTTAACGTTAAATCAGTTATGTCAGGTAAAAAAAAAAAAAAAACACAAGCTAAACTAACTTGTCAAGGCATCTATATATTACTGCTGTCCGTTGATCTAAAGTGCTTCTTTTATCCTCTAAGTTGCATTTGATAAAACATTTACTAAATGATTAAATGTAAAAGATAACTATATCAGACATGTCAAAACCATCTGTAAATCAGTCTGTATTACAGTTTTTCTCCATTGGTTTGGCTCATTTCTTGAAACAGAAATTACATTCTCAAAACAACATGGACAAACCTCCAAACCACTTGGCAATTGTTTTTCAACAGAATTGAATTTTTCATTCATTTAATCAAATTGCAAATCTCTAAGTACATCTTTGCAAATGACTAAGTACAGATAGACTACATTTAGCACAATTTCCAAGTGAATAGATCTTGTTGATCTAAACTGATTGGTAATTCTCAGTCTAATGGTTGTTCTTTCCAAAATGTGTCAGCGTCATTTCATTGTATAAGTCATCACATGCACAATAGTCTGTTCAATTGTCAAATATAGTCAAGACCCTATACCAGAAATACCATATAGTAAGTGAATCTTTGGAAAATTTGATTACAATTTATTACAGCTATTTATTCTTTTTGCTCTGATTTATGATAGTTGCTTTGTGTGTGGTTGATCATTGAAATAAAAAAGTGAGGTACCATTTCTTTGGCAGTATGAGTGCAATGTGTGACGTCAAACCTTGGAGGCTACTCTTACCCTAAAATCCTTTTTTTTTTTTTTTCAGGTTAATACACACTTGAATTCTGTTAGCGAGACAAAAACAGTACAGTAACCATTGTCAATGAAGGACTGGGCTAAGACTGTAAGGTGGACGTGAGTGATATTTTAGTGGTCTGGTGCCGTAATGACAAAACATCTAAACATTTTGACTTGCAGGGCTTACACAATACTACAGGGACAAAGCATTTTGGGGGCACTGACTGTTTAAATGAGAAGGAAATTGAGTTTTGACACATGAGTGAACTATTTTGGGAAAGGTATGAGCTTTTGCAAGTGAGCTATAGTGTTGTGCTAAACTGTAACACTGTTTTGCCAAAATAGTCTTAGAATTTTGAGAATGTAACTTCTGTTTCAATAAATGAGTCAAATCAATCGAGAAAACTGTAATTCCATTAAACTTGCTTCTAAACATTTTGTTGACGCAGACTCCATCCCATCATTCTACAAAATCCCAACCATCCTCCATCCTCCAATAATATAGCAACTCACCTGAGTGATGTAAAATCAAGAACAAATATTTTCATATTCTTTTCAAGTTCTGGTTGGTCAAGGCCTGAATTCACATTATGCTCCAGACAGGAAATGTTGTACAGTCATTCAGATCTTCCCTACAGGCAGTTAAAAACAGCCAGGCAGCACTATTGGAATTGTAAAGGCTATAAAAGAGGATGTGCCGTAACATTCTCTGAGGGCTGTTGGACTGAGGCGTTTTGCTAACGCTTACTAAATGCTGAACTTCGCAGTTTGACGATCATTAGCAAACAGAAAGCATTTTGCTATAATAGGCGCTACGCATTTTAAGAGATTTATGGAGTGAATAGCTGTAATTAATTGTTTTCCAACAAAAAAGGCTCTTGCTGCTCTGGCATTACCATGTTAAATCCCAGGCTCTTTAACGAGTAGCACAGAGAAAGAAAACCTTAAGAGTATATGAACAGAAAAGGACAAAATATATCAGCCTCCCACAGTCTCATTATAGTATTTTTAACAAATTGTTTATTATATTGTAGATTGTAGAACACAGGCACATATTAGAGTTCATAATGGCAAAACTAATGTTCAATAATTTTTATAGCAATGATCAAAAATGACTTCCATTTTTTTTAATCATCTTTGTATATTTCATTACAACTATTGCAATTATATATTGTAAGCTGTTGAAGACGATGTATTCAGGGAAATTTTTGTACCCCCTGAAAAATCTCAGTTTCAAGGGCTTTCTAGCCATTCCCCTTAGACCTACGCATTCAAACTAAAGAGAATTGGGACAACCCTACCCTTTCACGAGAACAAGAGGTGAGCTAAGGGGGAGGATATAGATTGGCCCTTAGTATGCATTTAGTATTAATTTCCAAAATGAATCCTCATAAGTTTACAATGATAATAAAGCGTGTTTACAAGTTTTTAATGATTAAGGAATGAATTATAATGGTTGGTTTCATTATTTCATCTATATTTACAAGTAGAAGACAGTTTAAAGCTACTGTACATTTCTCTTTGTTCGCATCCCATCCTTTGTCCCCTCTGGCAGCATAGCCGTAAACTTCTGTTACACCTAAAATCATTTTCTTAATCACTTAGTCCTGCGAAGGCATCACATAAGGCAGTAATGGTCATATTAAACTGTCACCCACTGTATATAAATACAGATAACACAATCTATGAAGTACATGACCTGACATGTTATGTCCAATTTTGTATCCTTAAATGATTTAAAAGCGGCAAACAACCCACTAACTGCTTTTTATTTATTAGGTTGTATTAGCATGCTGTATCCAAACTGTGCTGCACAACAATAAATAATTTGCTACACATTTAATTTTTAAACTCTGCCTATTTATCTTCATGAATATTTAGCAAGCTTCAATTCCACTAAAAAATAAAAAAAAAAAAAACATCTAAGGTTAGTTGCACATAATTATGCTAAATTTGTTGTAATTCACATAGAAAATATATAGACTGTGTTACAAGGACACTGCTAAGAATAATACAGATAAAAACAAATAAAACAAATTTTTCCAATTATTGGTCAGAGTTTCATGGTTTATTTTGCGGAGTCCTGCTCAGCTGTCAGGGGGGTGGTGGTTTGGTGGTGTTTGACAAGGTCTGCGCGACGTGTCTGAAGAGCGAGGAGAGATGCAGTGGGGAGGGGTGAGAAGGGTGCGTGAAGTCTTTGAGGACTGGGAGGGAGACGCGCGATTTCCGGCAGATTATTAGTCGGATGCCCGCAAACGAGATGTCTGTTAAATAACCTTCCGCCCAACTCATAATTCTCTCTTCATATAGCCGTATGCCTATTACATATCCATAAAACACTGTGATATAACTGGGCTCGGATCATATCACTTTCTCACTACAATTGATCTGCTCCAGAGTTCGTTTCAAACAAGCTGACACCACCTCATTCAAGCAATCTCGGAGCGATTGTTTTGGCGTGGATCCGAGCACGATTGCTGGATTCACATATGCCAAACCAACCGCCCTAACTGGGCAAACGAGACAGGTTCCGAAACAAAAGTCTAGGTGTGAAAGCACCATAAAGCAAGCACTTAAACTTGGCCTGACTGAGCTCTAAATTGTTAACCCAGACTGTGGATTGATTGTGTGGCTCTTGTGTGACCAACATATTGTGTGCTAAAGTGCGGCACTGCACAGATTAAGTTTTGGCATGTTGGCCATGATTAAGTTCACAACCGATTTACTTACAAACAAGCACCGACCGCGTGAAGATGCATTCATTTTCATGTCTATTACATACAGGGATTTAACCAACTGGTGGGGGGCAGCCTAACTCAACAACTTGAGCGACGAAAAAAACAAATAATGCACTAAGCTAAAGAATGGCAGGGCTAATATTTTCGGTCTTGTTTGTTTGTTTGCTTGGGCTGCTCAGTCTTGCTGCTCAAATGACTGATGGTGTCTTGTATTACTGTAATGACTTTGCATGCAGACTACAGCCGAAGCTTTTCAATTTAAACAAACACCGGAGCTACTGTGTGTGCGCGTGTGTGTATAATCAGAGCTGGGAATAAGTGTTTAAGGAGGGCGAGAGGAAAGTAATTAAAACGGAGTGTGCTACAGGAAGCAGAGGGCACTGGCCTGTGACCAAAGACTGTTAACTCAAAAACCTCATAGTAAATAGTGGCAGGATTACTGCAATTTTACTGGGAGGCATCTGCCTGTCAGGTATATGTGTGTGCGCAAGTGTTTGTTTTTGCGAGTAAGAGTCTGTAATCAAAGACTAGTCACCAATCAGCTGTGTTTTTCATTCAGATCCCTTAAGCCACTTTTAAGGAATATGAAATAAGCAGAGTCTAAAATGGCTGCTGCCTCAGATGTGATTAGCAATTGCCCATCGCTCCCCCTCTTTAATCATCCACCCACTTATCTCCTCCTTTTCTGTATTTCCACCACAGCACGTCATTTTATCTATCCATGCACTTCTGTCACCAGCCTCTCACTCTCAGAATGAAATGATGAGGCGCGCCATGGGAGGAGAAGAGGCGATCTAACCTGACTTTCTCTCTCTCTCTCTCTCTGTATCTCCGTAGCACCATCAGTGCTGGAGCGCCATGGACTTGCTGTTAGAAAAAATAGAGGGCAGGGGGAAATGCTTCCGGAAAAAAAAAACAGTGCTTTAAGACGACACACCGGTGACCTTTTACAGTCAGTTTGGGTCACTGCGGCACACTGCAATTCTCTCTCTCTCTTTTTCTTGCTCGCATTGTTCAACTATTCATCATCTGCTATTTCTGCAGTTCCCCCTTGTGCGCAGATGCTCCTTTATACAACTCGCTCTCTACTTCTTACACTTTTCACCTTTGATTTTCTAGTTTTCCTAGCTTTAAGTCTTTCATCCATCTTGCCGCCTGTCAACACACTTTTTCTTTTCTTAGCTCTCCTTCCTGTAGTTGACCTCTGACTTTGTGTTCTTGCACATTAAAACCTACGCTTGCTGTATGTCAGTGCTGTGAGCAACATGTTGAAGTCCATACCTGTGGATGACTCTGTGGGAAGAACATTTATTTTGTTTACTTTTTTTGCTCCTGATGCCATTCTACGTCCTCATCCCAATAATTTCCCCTCATTTTGGATACAGTATATGTGTAAGATTTTGACTATAAATAAATATAAGCGAAGCAATTGTTCACCCAAAGGTGAGATCTCTCATCATTTACTCTACATTCACTTTTTCAAAACTGGTTTCTGATTTGAAATTGATATGTAACATCAACAAGCATTCTTCAAAATAATTTCTTATGTGTAAAAGTAGAAAGAAACTCAAGGTTTCAAAAAGAGATGCACGATATATCAGCGGTGATATCGATATCAGCCGATAAATGTTTTTTATAAAGGTTATCGTTATCGATCCGATATTAAAATTAGGACAATATCTTTAAGCTGATAGGTTACGTAATTGTACAGAACTGCCAGCCTCGCAAATGTGTGGGCGGAACTTGTTCAGTACACTATAATGGAGCTCTCCTTACATTGTTTATTCCTTCAAAGTCTGTCCTTTCTTTGTGTGGGGTTTGCTGTGCGTTGATAACTCAGAAAGTAACCATGTTTCTTATCATTGTAGATGTGTTTGATAGAGTGCCATTGTGTATTTTGCTTTAAATCGGCTAAGGAAAATATTACATGTGTAAACATAATAGCAGCGACGCACACTTGCTAAACAAGTTTGTTGGGTTGTTTGTAATCTAATATGACTATTTGTTCTTATCAATGCATTGCTTGCCATGTTGTAAGATTGTATTCAGTGTGATAGCCATACTTATAATGATTGTAACGAGCGCACATGATGGCTATTACCACGCATATACATAGTGACTAGTGAGCAGTCAGAGCCTTCACAGCAGCAGGGGAGACAAGTGCCAGTCACTGAATCCAGCACAGGGGTTCTAAACCCAGTGCTACATTCTGTCTTTATATTATGCTCTGTGTTTGTCATAAAGTACTCAATGCTCAGGTGTTGTATCAAAATCTGACTCTCGAGGAAAAATCTGACTCTGCTTCATGTGCACATGCATCACACAATGCCAGCAGTTAGTTTCAAACACACAGCAGTTTATCATAAACCTTTCATCAATTATTAGTTATTTTTGGATTGCTAATTTATATAAAATCATGAATAAAGGTCTATATAATCACGTTGCAAATTTGAAATTATTATTATTATTTTTTTGCTTTAAGCAGGCTATTCATTTCATAAGATTAGTTCAAACTTTTATGAAGTTTTTAAAATAAAATCAGTTGTTCACTATATAAAAATAAAACATTTTGAAATATTTATGATTATTGACTATAGTATTATAGCTAGCGGCTTCTAAATCTTAGGGCTCTATTTTAATGATCTAGGCGCAAAGTCCGAAAAAGCATTAAGGTTGTGTCCGAATCCACGTTTGCTATTTTAAAGATAGGAAAATTCGCTCTGCACCATGGCGTGTGATCTAACAGGGTTGAGCTTATTCTGTTAATGAGTTTTTGAGAATAAACCAATCAGAGTATCATCTCCCATTCTGTTTAAGAGTTAGTTGCGTCGTGCCACGGCGCATTTGTTATTTACATGGCGCGCTTCACTAGCAAGAAAACAGACCATCTGCAGTGAGAGGATAATGAAAAAGCCTCCTCATTCTTTACTTTCACTTTCACTCTCTTTCGTGTATAAGGAAATTTTTTGTATCCACAGACATCCATTAGCCTATACATAATTAATTTAATTTGTTAAGAGCAGATTTGTTTTAAAACTATTTCTAAATTCAGTTCTAATTTCCAGCAAATGAATAAAAGAACAATAATAACAAAGTGTGGTCAAACAACTGAGTTATATCCAAACACACGTCCTATGACGCATATGGTCTAAAAGCCAACAGGTGGGCAAATCTAAGCTTGTTTTTAATGAAACAAGTATAAATATGGATAGAATAAATGGTGCTAATAAAAAAATAGCATTATACAAAAGCAAATTGTTATGAATCAACTAAAAAAGCCCCTTAAGATTAAGAAGGCATGAAGACAATGGATTTTATATTTATGTAGAAAGTAATATTTTTAAAAAATATTTTATTCCTTAAATTCTTTTTCATTTGTAAAGATATTTGCGTTTGCTGTACATCCTGTGAGTAATAAGCAATGTGTAAGGGAGCCGTACAACTAACGCGCTCTGCACTGGACTTTAGACCTGCTATCAGATGGTTTAGTTCCTCAAAATAGCAAAGCAGCAACAATGTGCCTTAACACGCCCCTTATCTAGACCGAAACACCCATGAGTCCACAAAGTGGCGCAAATGGATTTGCTATTTAAACAACGTGGAAAACGGGAAAATTAGTGTTGCGCTGGTCTGAAAATAGAAATACAAATATGTTGTAGCAACATGTCTTGCGCCTTATTGCGCCAGGTGTATGATAGGGCCCTTGAGAGTTATCGATATCTGTCAAAATATCCATATCGGTGCATTCCTACTTTCAAACCTTTTAAGCTTGGATGATTGTTCTCTTAGTAAAGGTAAAAAAGCTAAATAGGAATATGAATTAGGACTATGTATTGAGGAAGAATGGTGGCTTGATGCATTGCAGAAAATACATTCTAGTACAATCCATGCTCACCTTAGCCTGATACAATTTAAAGTATTGCATAGTATCAATTTCTCGAAAACCAGACCATCTCACAAACTACAACCTTTTCAAAAACCATCTCAAATTTAAACTGTCAATATTGATGGCAGCTGTAACAGATGTCATGCACCAGTGTAATTTAAGTTATATGTCCTTTATGTGCCCTATGTTACAGAATTACTGTATTAGTTAGTTTACAATTATTTCTAAGGTGTCCCTGTTTTTGTGGTTACACTTTGTAAAACAGCAGTGAGTTTGCTGATAACCTTCACGGAAATAACTGATAACTGATAACCTTCACTGAAATGGACATTTTTAAAACCTCAGTACCGATTGGTATCGAATTCCAGTATCGTGACAACCCTACTTAGCATAAAACAAAACAAAACTGAATGTTTTGAAAATTCATACAAATGAATGACTGCAACAAGTTGGAATTCTCTTAATACCCTAGTGTTAAAGACTAAAGAAGAGGAAGTAGTACTTTAATCTACCTTATTAATCCAGGTCTCAAATTCATTTGATGTGGTGGTGAGGAACAAATCTGTGAAAAAAGAAAGAAAGACAGACAAAGAGAGAAGGAGATCATTAGTTACTCCACAAAATGACTTCCTAGGCTGCCAAGTGTGATTCTGATTTAAGTAAGCTAGTAATGCTTTAAGTGTGAGAGGCATTATCAACAGGTGAATGTATAGATTCCCGAGACAGAAAAGAGAAACGGTCCAGCGCCATCTTGCTGGCAGCAGCTACTCATTCAGTCCTGCCACACAGTATTGCACAGCAAGAGACTTTGTCAGACCTTGATCAAACAAATGGGGAGCCGAGAAATACGGAAACTGCAAGTAGCTTATCACAACAACAGACCTTGGTTAAAAGAATACTGACAAAAGCACAGTTTACCCAAGACGATCGAATACACACATGAAACCATAACCCATGAGATCAGTGTATTGACATATTAACCACACACCCAGCTGTGAAACTGAACTAGAGCTCGATATAAGCCGTGCTCCTACTCCGGTTTGTGTCTTCGAAATGTGGACAATTTCAGATGTTCGATATATCGATGTTGTTCCCCACATCACCATTATGACTTGTGTGGTTTCATCTGTTGTGTGTGCTTCCCTTAATAACCAGGACACACCACATGTATTATCAAGCATGAATCTCCTGCTAGAGTACGATATGGAGTTATTACACTGATTGGTGTAGACGAGTGGTGTAATTTTCTCTTGCTGTCAATGTGCTTCTTTCCTATTGTGTGGTGATGGCTTCATTTTAGAGGCCTGGATGTTGTTATGGAGATGGAGGAAGAGACATGAAACTGCTATTTTTTTTTTGTAAGACTTACAGCTTTTATACACAGGGGTTAATGTTTCAGGTGTTTAAGGGTGTGTGAAGTAAAAAGAAAAACTGATAAATCAGCCATTTTGGGGAAAAAAAAACAATGGTTAAATAAATGACTCAGTGAATCGCTTATCAAAGGGACAACTTTACAACAATAAAAAAACAACAACAAATAAAACACTCAATGAAGCCTAAAGGATGAGGTAATTTAAATTTAAATTCATTGTGTGGTTTTAAACCAGAAAAGACCAAACTAGGGCCATCCCATCTGAGAAAGGAGGAGAATGATGAGGATGGTTTAGAGATTGTCATTTCAAATTTAATGTAACCTTTTATTTGTTTGTTTTATTGTTAAGCTACCAAAAATTATGACTCAATTTAGCTGTTTCAATTTAAATGCTGTAGTTCAGTTTAAAATGTACATACTGTCACCTGACAGATAGAGAAAATGCAGAGAATCTGGTGAGCAAATATAGGCAAAGGCAGTTTCTGCTTGACTAGTCAGCATTGAACTCCACTGTGTTATAAATGTGATGTTTTTGTTTTTTATTGCAATAAGTTATCATTTAAAAGTTATACTGCATTATTTAATACTATTTAAAGTGATGTTTTCGATTTATTTTTAAATATTCTGAAATAAATTAGGAAATTACCCATGGCAGCTTTAATGTAAAGTAGTTTGGTATGTTTATCGGCCCATGGCTCTCAATGATATTTGATTTTTGGCCCGTTTATATGAAAATGTTAGGGCACCCTTGTTTTAAGTATTTCTTTCTTCTGTGTAATACAAAAGGAGATATTTTGAAGAATGCTGGTTGGTGGGATCCATTAACTTTCTTTGTAGAAATAAAAATACTATGGTAGTCAATGGGTCCCAGAAATTAGCATTTTTCAAACTACGTTCTTTTGTATTCAACAGAAGAAATTCACATAGGTTTTGAACATTTTTGGGTGAACTACCTCTTTAAGAAAGGAATTGGATACTACTGGTAGTTTTAGGGTCATATTTATTTACCCATGACAAGCCTAAACCAACAATGGTGTACACAGAAAAATACAGAACTTTATAAACGTTTAGGTCAATTGAACTGGCGATGCTCTAAATGTATCTGCATGAAATTAGACATAAGGTCACACTGGAAATGATTCGCCTTGCTTAAATTCGTTCTGTGATTCTGCTCAGAAATGTACTTAAGAAATTCTAAACGAAAACGAGGAAAAAAACAATAAGACGAACTACAAAAATGTTCTGTCTGAGTGGCATCTGAGAGGGATTTGGTTTACCGGTGAGTGAGAGCAGAACAGCCTGCAGCGTGAAATATTGAGCTAAGTGTCCTCCGCTTCGCTTATATGCTCTGGCAAAGACTGACCGGTGTGTTGCATCAGGATATTCTAAGAGCGGTTCTGGACTATATTCCAGTGCACAATCTTTGGTCTCTCTCGCTGTTTTGGTGTTATCTTAAGCACACCTTTTGTGCGGAATTTAGTATTAAGACAGGTAAAATGCTGAAAAACATCACCTCATTCGCCAGGATATTGGTAGGGCTGAGATTAGGTGTGGGGTAGGGTTAAGATTAGGATGTGTGTTTGAGAATAGGCAATCAGACAGCAAATTCAGAGAGGCTGCTTGATTTTGCTTTGTTTAGTACAACACTGGCATCGGATTGAATTACACTTCCCCAACTCCAACAAATATCTGATCCAGCTATTTTGGGAAGTATCGAATTAATACAGAGAGCATCGGACTGGAGCCCAATTACTAAATAGCTACGATGATGAGATAATAGCTATTGTATTTTTACTTTTCCTATTGTTAAAACCACAGCAGACATAAACAATCTCTTGCTCATTAATTCATTCAAATAAATGTTGCCCTTCCAAATTACATGTCTATATATGCAATTTAAAGTGTGTAGAATGCTAGCTCTAAAGTTGGTTTAGCACATTGGGCAATTTCTTGCCTGCATGGCATTATTTTATATTATGTAATTGACACTTAGATATTGCCTTATAATCAGTATTTGTATAAAGTGCAGAATTTTTAAAATATGATGCCCTTTAATAAAAAAGCAACAAAAAAAACAACGACAAAAAAAAAATAAATTGCTGATAAAAAGAAATACCAGTGTAGCAAAAATGAAATAAAATACAGATATATATATATATATATATATATATATATATATATATATAGTTATATTACCTGCTGTCTATAATTAGAGCCTATATTGTAGACTTCTTTACATAAACATGCACATTTCCAGTCTTCTACTTCCCATGTCTGATTTTAATCAACCCCTTAGGCATTTGTCTAGCACAGGAATGAGGCACTGAAATCTACATTCCAATCCAGTCCAAGTACATAGTGGTCATATTGGTGGTTTTAAGATTTGATGGCCAACTGTGAGCAATACAACAATATTTACATTTGTAAATTAGCACAGAGCTTTCTCGTCTAATGTGATATATTCAAACACGGTTCATACACATTCTTACAAGAAAAAAATCCATGACTTTTCCAGGACTTTCAAGTAAATTTTTATGACCTAATGATTCATGTAATGTCTATGTATACATAGTAAATAATAAGAAAAACAATACACATTTAAATTTATTACAGCACATCAAAAACCACGCAACAATTTCTTTAGTTTTGAATTTATTTTTATATCTACCCAAAACAGATAATGCTTACACAGCCCTAATAATGTAAGAACATGTTTATGGCCAAGAAAAGAAATGTAAAAACAACTAACCTCCATTCCAGTATAGAGATATTTGTCAAATTAATTTTAGATAATGTTAATAGTTTGTTAAAATATTAATAGTAGGTAAAACAACTTCTTTTGCAAAGCTGCGATCACACTGCACTTTTCGCTCCATAGACTTCCATTCATAGGCATGCAAATGCGGCAGACCAGAAAAGCAAGAACATGCAAGTTTCGCATTTCACGGCATTCGAAAGTTCAAGCTTGGTGAATTCTTACCTGCGAAATTACATCAGTTAGACTAATAGAAGATAACTTAAAATAAGAAATTTCAAATATGGAGCAATCGCTATTAATGTCTAATCATATTGTTTAACCCCGCCCCTTTTCTCAGCGACGTACGACAGAATTTCGCAAGCACAAGCTCTAGTGTGACAGCAGCTTAAGTCACTTTATACAAAATTGTCTGCTAAATGACTAAATGTGGCGAGGCAGTGGCGTGATAGGTAGTGCTGTCGCCTCACAGCAAGAAGGTCGCTGGGTCGCTGGTTGGAACCTCGGTTCAGCCTTCGCATGGGTTTCCTCCGGGTGCTCCGGTTTCCCCCACATTCCAAAGACATGTGGTACAGGTGAATTGGATAGGCTAAATTGTCCGTAGTGTATGAGTGTGTGTGTGAATGTGTGTGTGGATGTTTCCCAGAGATCCACTGCGTAAAAAATTGCTGGATAAGTTGGCGGTTCATTCCGTTGCAGTGACCCTGGATTAATAAAGGGACTAAGCCGACAAGAAAATTAAAGAATGAATGACTAAATATAAATGTAACTTCCATGACTTTTCCAAAACTTAGTGAGTTTTTCCTGTTTTCTCAAACCGTTCCAGGCCTGCAAAATGCCATGTCAAAATTCCATGACTTTTCCAGGTTTTCAATGAGCGTAAGAACTCAACAATACAAGAGCTGTAATGAAAATGTGTTTGAGAAATTGCATCAATTCTAACATTTTTAAAATAATCTTTATTCTCTCCTGAATCGATTCAGAGTATATTTTTTAAAAGCTGTGTTTACATTAATCATCTGACATAGTAACCAACTTGCATGACTCATGAGCATTTGAGTGTAAAATTAAAAACTAACCTAGACTGCAATCTGCTTTAAAAACTAAACTGAGAATCAGAAAATAGCCATGCATTTCGAAATTCCTTGAACCAATGCAAAATTGATTTGTTGAATGATTTTGCACTTCAACTTTATTCAAAACTAAGGCAATTTCTTCCCAGTGTTTTTCTTTTATTTCTTACAATTCTTATATGTTTTCCAACAATACACGTACAGGCATGCTTGTGACATAATCAGTCAACTATTCTTTTGTATAGTACGACTGTTCCATGTAAGACTGTTGAATACTGATTAAATGCCTATTATTACCAGATTTTCTAGGTCTAGACTATAAATTTGTTCTCTAATTGAAAAGAAAGGTAAAATAGCTATAAATCTTCATAAAACTCTAGTAGTGCAAGCTTGGCTTAAACTGAAAGAACTGTAAATTTATGATGAATATCTCTTTAAGGCCTGAGTCTGTGGGAGAGTTTTAAAGCCAGTGTCATGAGGTGGGCTGAGACAGATGTTTGAAGCGATTAGGGCATCTGCGCTAGTACTGACCTTTGAGGAGAAATAAAGAGCAGATACTGAACTCAAGAGCGTGTGCTCTGGCTGTAAACCTTTGTCCTCTGCCTCTCATTTTGTCCTTTTCCTTGTCCTCTCTCTCTCGAAAAAAAAAAATGTTCCTCTCCCTATCTCGCTACTCCAGGTCTCACAAATCCCATCTCTTCTCTCTCTCTGTATCTTGGTGAAGTGCTGTTCCCTGTGGGAGTGAAGTGCTCGCTGGCAGTGGCTGATGAGGTGCGGAATAAACAGCTTCATTAATCAGACTTAGAGCAGTGCCACTGGTACAGTTGGCTGATTACACCCAGGTCTGGGGCCTCACATGTGCACATGAACGCACATACACATACACACACATACAGGTGCGCACACACTCTCTTCTCTGTGTACGCTGTCATACACTAGACAGACCGTTTCCCTCAAAGATTTTTCGCTGATGTGTAAAAATAGCAACTTTCATTCCAAGCGTTTACTTACAAAGGAAGGAGCTTCTAACACATTCAGCAGTTTGACAAGTGAAATGCTAGCATGACCCTGAAAAAATGTTCCTCTTCCAGGCTGCCATTTTTGAATTACAATTTTTAGGCGGTGTTTGGAGCTCATTTAAACTACAGCAGATCTTGGATTGGATGAGTTTTGCTTTGAATGCTTAGTTACAATGGACCCCTCACAAGACTGTTATGACGCATTTAACGGACATCATAATCTTAAATCTTTGAAAGTTTTTAATATCTAGATTTTTCTTTAAAAAGTAGTAACATTTATAAGTATTATTGTATGTATTATATCATCCTTGTGTCAAAGTACAAAAAAAACCCCCGAATGATCGTTTATATGAAGTGTTTGTAATATAGTGCATATTGGGCTGAGAGTAATGGCCCGTTTCCACTGAGAGGTACAGTACGGTATGGTACGGGTCGGTACGGATCACCTTAATCAAGCATGCGTTTCCACTGCCAAAAGGGTACCCGTTAGGTGGGCATGGTGTATGACAGAGTTTTAGACTACGTCATTTTTACTCGAGGAAATGTAAAAGTAAAGCTGTACGGGTAATTCACCCGTATGTTATGTATGAATAATCTCATATGAGAAGCACTTCTCACAAAGCAGATGCTTTATACACATAAATACTTCTGTATGAATGTCAATTACTATGAACAGGATTACGTTATAACTTATTAATGAATATAAATATTAATGAATGTGAAATAGCTTACTGTAACATCTGCAATTATATGAAAAAAAAATAAATAAATAAATACAACACATATGAACACTGTTGTAAAAAAAAAATAAATGAGATGAAAAGAGAAGAGAAGAACCCAGTCCAGGAGACTCGAAACAAGCAGAATTCCTTTATTGAGACGTGTTGGTTAATCTGCAGTCATACAGCGTCTTCAAGATGTTCAATGTGTCTGCAAGATCCTACTAGAGGTCCGCAGTCTGCAAGTTCTTTCACAAGTCTCTCACAAGTCTCACACAAGTCTGAATTAGTCTGAATTGAGACAAAAGATTTCATGGCTATATTGTGTTCTTAGGAGGAGGGGATATGGCTAAACAGAGCATGCAAATTAAGAGTTGGAGTCAGCATGGCATAGGTGTTAAAAAACAGCCCAGCTACTGACCACACAAGTTAATCAACATAGGGTTTCTGTAGCATAAAAGCAACACCCGAAGACAAAGACAGAGTCGTTTAAAGCATTTGCATCACTGGCTTAGCCTGTAGTGAGAGAGATAAAGGTTAAATGTCCCTCCTAGCTGGGATGTTAATGAAATTATATAATTAAAAACCAGAGAATATAACTTTTCAGTTATACGTAGATTACTGTTCATTTGGAATTAGTTGATAGAAATTTATATTTCCACAACACATACAGCCCCTTTCAGTCTCTGATATATTAACATATATAGATAAACTACACATTTAGTATTATCTGGCTTCAACCACAACACAAAATATAGCCCACAGTCAGAGCAAACCTCTCATCTTTATCTTTAATCTTCAGCAGCATATGTAACCTCTTGTTAGAAAGTAATTCCGTCATTCTAAGTTTATAATAGTCCAAAAAATGATAATAGTTAAACATGGTAGTTTGTTGTTTTTTCTGGCTTCTTCTTTGTTTTTTGTTTTTCACGCTTCACTCTCGCATTTATCCCTTTCTGAAAGGATCAGATGTCAGAGCGCTTCAAAGATCACGTGCACGGTATTAATATGAGCTCAAGACGTTCGTTATTTCAAATATAGGCACGAGGCGAGCTCTCTGGAGAAAGTGAAACTGATCGCACTTTTACAGAGGCTCATAAAAACAACAACAGGACAAAGCAGATTTTGTTCATATTGACTTTGTGGCTGCTCATCAAGACAATGACAAGGTTTGTTTGAGCTTGGGTAAACTATGGCTTGTTATTATATGTATATATTATTATGGTGTAATGTCTCGGCTGTCTTTTTAAAAATGGCACTTCTTGTCCTGCTTCTGTGAGTGACGTTTCTCTGTAAACCAATAGCGTTCAGCTGCGCGTCTTGCTCTGCCTTTTTTCGTGCTAGGTACCCTTTGGAAAGTGTGACCAAAAAGTGGTATGATGCGATTCGCTTTTAGGTACCCTTTGACAGTGGAAATGGCCATGAAAGCATATGCAACCATGTACACTATTTACTATTGTTTAAACTTATTGCATGTTATAATTTTATAATGGTCATTCTTGATTATTAAAATGAAATTCAGCAAGAGAGATGACATGTTTCATATTTTTCAATGAAAATGAAAGGAGGCAGTTATGTTATAGGCTCCTTTTTGTTATAAACATGCATACAATAAAGATGACAGTCATATAAATATGTAGCTACACCGATATTAATGTCTGGAGTAATAATTTTATAAAAAAAAAATACATACAATAAGAACGCAGTTATTTAAAATATTAATAAATATTTAACAATTTAACATTTTTTACATTTAATAAATATCGCCTTGATGAACTGAATAATTTTCCTTTAAAAATCATTCAAAAATCGAATAAAACCTTGGACCGGTACCGTAAATATATATACAGTTGAAGTCAGAATTATTAGCCTCCCTTTGAATTTTCTTTTCTTTTTAAAATATTTCCTAAATGATGTTTAACAGAGCAAGGACATTTTGATAGTATGTCTGATAATATTTTTTCCTATAAACAAAGTCTTATTTGTTTTATTTTGGCTAGAATAAAAGCAGTTTTGAATTTTTTATGAACCATTTTAAGCTCAAAATTATTAGCCCCTACAAGTTGTTTTTACATGATGTGTCTTCGGGAGTTTGTTTTCCATATCAAACTTGTGAAGTCTGAACTTAGAAAGAAAGGATGCAATACTGAACTGTGTGTAGGCTACTTAATATTGAGGTAAAAACCCCAATCAGATAGGTTAATGTCAGCAGCCACACCTCTGTTTTTAAATGTCTCCATTTGCCTCATTCACACTGACACGGAGCAGCAGCGTTTTAAAATGAAAAAGGCCTCTTCAGCGTTTTCAAAAAGGCTGGAGAACTCCAGGGTAGTGTGAATGGAAGGCGGAACCATAACAAAACTTTAAAGCAACAATGTATTGGTGTAAATAGGGCCTGAAAAACCAGAAATCACAGAAATGTGAAAAGGGTCTATGGGTTCTTCTTATCATTTATTTTTGCATCACCTTTCAATCACTGGCATTCATACAAATCAATTTAATACATAATTTTAGCTAAATGCAATAAATCGTATCTACTAACTATAACTAAACTGTCTGCAATGGCACTTAACAGGTGTGCCGTGTAAAATGTAAAGCAAACATATGTACTGTATTACTTCTATTACTGCTACAAACTGAAAGAGTTCTTTTATACAGTGTGTATGAACAATATTAGTGCTAGACATACTGAATGTGTGCACTGAAAATACTGAGATACTCTCAATAAATCTTTCAGAAACTAATTTACTATCACTGAATCTTTTCTAAAATGTCAATTCAAGTTTTTAAAATTAGTTTCTTTTTTTGTTCAAGGCCGGTTTTAGCTAATTTAAATTGGTTTCTTGTAGAAAAGTTAACAAGAAAGATGTCCTCATGTGGCATGGCCATGGACCCCCGCTTGGTGTTCACCGTCTGATGTATGTTTTTTTCTCCAAGAAATGCTAGAGCTGCTAAAACAGACAGCACCAATCTGGCTGATTGGTTGCTGAGCCATTGCACCTAAAAAGCTGAGGTTTTGTTTACAAGGCAGCAAGCTGCTTCATCGAAAAGGAAGATTTGACATTGTTTGTAAGGTCTGTAGCATTAAATCTTTGAAAAATATTTAAGGAATTTTCCTTGTGGCAATCTGAGCAGCAAGTAAACAAAATATTTTGGATCACAAAACATTCAGAAGCATAACTCTGGAACAATCGTCACCACATATTCGTAAACTCATTTGTGCAGATTAAGTTCAATGTAATTAAGTCAAACATCCATTGGCAGTTTTCAAGAGTTAATTTAGCTTTGCGTCTCGAAAAAAAGCTTCAATGATGAAGCAGACATGGGTGGGTAGAAAAGCTGTGGAAACCACAGGGATCGCTCTGGTCATTTGATAGAAATGCTCCATTAGCTGTTGAACATTCATGTTGTGTTTATGTGACTCCATCATTATGGCCAATCTGCAAGGAATAAGCAGAATCATCCGTCCTACCAGACACAAACGTTTAATCAGAAGCGCTGGAGAATATAACAGGGAGCGACAGAGAGTAATGCGACTCTCAGACAATTAATCAAATTAATTTGATTATACATGTAGCAGTGATGTTCTAAAACATGCTTTGATTAGCGCTCTGATACATTTCATGCTCCGGTTTCGTTCACGCACAGCACGCAGGGCTCTCGGTTGCTATGCGATCTCACTTATCCAGAATGCCCTGGAAACACATATGGCATCTTGTACATATTACTTGATTGTTGTTTTTCTTTTTACATCACCCATTCGCCACAGTAGCTCCATTAGGGCATTAATATTTGAAGAGGCCTGTCAGAATTAAATAATTGAAGAGCGACTTTAGATTATGTGTCATGAAGGGAGGATAGTAAGACAGAGGGGAAGGAAATATACACACATTTTACAGGGTATGAAGTGGTAACAAAAAGATTACACACCACACACAGGCCATTCAAAGGAGCGGTTTCTACTTAAATTTGCAGTTAAAGTATAGATTAAAATGCCAAAGTATAAATAGCAGACGTGGATAAATATATTTTCAAAATTGAACACAATTTAATTTTAAACATTACTGTCAATTCTGCTTGGCAAATAAAGGAAATTTGTCTTTAACACTGGTAATACTTTATACATCTAACATTCACATAATAGCAACACTCATCAAGACAACCACATAAAATAAAAACTTATTAAACATAGCCCCATACATATTACTGCAGATCATTCTTAACAACCACACCATTCACATTAAACAGTGATCTGATTTAATAACTGCAATTAGGATAAATGACTTTTTATTAGAATTTCTTCGGGCTCTAGGAATTTTAAGCCTGCATCTTGATGGTAACATTGCAAAAGCTGAGTCAGGGGGATGTGTATTATCTTTAAAAAAAAAAAAAAAAGGTATCAAATAAAATCTGCAGCGAATGTTGTTTGAAACCAGTTATTAAATTTGTCTGATTGATAATTTGCAATAATTTCTTATTCTGTTTAAATGTTGTGTTACTAAACCATGAAGCAATATTATGTGTGAGAACACTGTCTATTAATGATCTATATGCCATGTTTAAGGTCTGTGTATTAACAATAAAACCTCTCAACTTGCGAAGGAGACCGAGACGCTGACTTGTCTTCTTATAAACAGCCACTACATCACTATCAAAATTCCGTTTATTGTCAATAATTGTGCCTGAATACATATATTTTTTTCCATTTATGATGACTGATTTATAAAATCTAGTATCTTCTACTCTTGTTTGACTCCCCAGAAATAGCTCTTTTGTTTTTCCAATAATGAAATTTTGCCAATACTATTTGTGATAATATTAATATATTTAAAATATAAGGAGTTATATTATATAAATATAATTGCAGACACTCACTTGCTATACCCACGTCTACAATGACTGAATCTCTGGCAGATTCTCCAAAATATAGTTGTAAATGTTGGTGAATTGGAGTTCTGGCAAGACCCTGATGATTTTTAATGGCTGAAAAACTGCTTTTTAAATACTGAAATACTGGCAGGTGCTGTGTATGGATCCCTAGTGCCCCAAATACTGTATATAGTTTGTGTTCATGTCACTGATTTTGTTCTGTTAAAATGTTATCCAAATAATTACAGCTTTACCCCTTCGGACCCTGTGTCCATTACAATGGACATCACATGTCAGCCCATGTTTTTAGTGGTTCCTGAGCATTTCATCTAATTTAAAGCCAGCAGTCCATGAGAGTGGATGACTGTCATTCAATCAAATAGCAGTAAGACTCAGCATGTTGTACAGTAAAAAATCCACTACACTGAAAAGCAGCATGGCATCACATTACTCCAGACACAGATGTAAGCCACATTTACAATGTTTTTTTTTTTTTTTTTTTTAGATTTACTGATATGTTTGCCAATATTTCATAGATTGGATGTAAAAAAAAAAAAAAAAAGAGAAATTGCACTTACTAATTAAAGTTTAAAATCTCTTGTAACATTGCAAGCTTTATATATATATATATATATATATATATATATATATATATATATATATATATATATATATATATATATATAAATTAGGGCTGTAACGATACACGATATAAAATCGAAATCGCGACACTCAGATCTACGATCCTGTGTCGCGGTGTGATAAGGGAGAATCGCGACACACCCCGTGATCCCTTTCCAATAACGTCACGCGTGCCTGCAAAAGTTGAGCTAATTATCACTTTTTTTCGTTCGACATTACAAGCACTGCTCCGCAATATTTAGCCGGGAGAGCTCGCACGGAGCTCTTAGTAAGGGACCGTCTGAATGGGATATCAAAAACAAAACCAACTTAACCCCGCTTGACAACCGACAACGCCAGAAACATTGCCAATGCTGTCAAAGCGGCCGGATTTTCAGCGCATATACGATGCTTTGCTCACACTGTTAATGTGGCTGCGCAGAGAGGGATGGGTGTTCACCAGATGTCAGGTAACAGCCAAACTTTTCTGTAACCGTGCAGTGCGCTTTCTGTTTGAACCTTTGAGAGTGCTGACTGACAGGTGCGATGCGTAAGGTCAGAAAACACGACAAAGCTTTCAGTTAAGATGAACACAGTTTCTATAGTTATACTTTATTTATAGATAAAGTATGACTCTGTATATAATGACTCTATCTTGCTGGAGTTTATAGCCGTTTCGCTTTACTTCAGGACGCATTAACGCCGCTCTGAAGGTCTAATCGTTGTTTTAAGTTATCCAGAGCTGTATAAATATACATATCTTGAATATCACAATAGTATTAAATATTACAATTGTAACAACACAGACAGCAACACTTTTGCACAATCGATACCCAGCTGATTCAGTCGCTTCATGAGAGGACCGCGCCTCTTCTTTTTTCCTTGTAAAGGCAGTGAGATGCGCCTCGTTTTCGCCCCTTGTTTAACTGCAAGGCATACTTAATTTGCGGGACCATAACGTGTAACCCGTGCCTACAGACAAATTTGCCAAAGAAGCAAAATGGATGAAGAATATTGCTGTTTGATACAGACCTGTTGATGCTTAACCAGCGCTTATGTTGACCTGGATCTGCGTAATAAACGCAACAAATAGGCTTTACTTTTTATTTTACAGCTTATAAAGCATGTACGCAGATTAATGCAATATCATATTTAAACAACAAAACTGTTTACAAAAAGTCTACATATGCGCGCGTTGTTGCTTTCTTTTCATCACGCAGCGCGCGCACTTGAACCGCGAGGGAGAGAGAGGAAACCATAGGCTATATCAGGACATAATCTTTAAAATAATGATTTCTATTAAAATGTAAAAGGTTTTGTGATTATAATAATAACAGCGGGGCATTAAATAAATGCATATTTTCCGTGGAGCAGGCAACTTGAGAAAGTCAGCTATTTTATTTGACGGAAGAAAAAAACATATGATTGGAAAAAAAGCCTATCCCGGTTATTAAAAAGAATCAGTCAGTATTTTCGTTTTGTAATATAAATTAATTATTTAAGTGAAAATAATTTAGGGCAGTCCTATTTATTTTATTCATTTTATTTAGATTATTCTGCTCTTCTGTGCTAAACACTGCAGGTGCTTGGAAATGCTCTGTTGTTCTGTTCCGCTATTAATATTCTAACATATAAAAATAAATCAGTATTTTAAAATGCAATATTTAATGTGTCAGACACAAAATAGACACGTCAATTTGTTTAATATAAAATTAATAGTAATCTGACCGGTAATAGCCAACCGTTTAATGAGCGCGGCGTTGTCGGTTAGCAAAATTAACGAAATGAGCATCCCTAGTAGCTATTTAATTTACTTTTTCTATGTAAGAGAACTTGATTGAAAAAGAATTTTGAACATGCTTAAACCATCTACACAATAGAGTTTAGTTCTGTTTGGTTTTTTAACAGTATTTTGTTACAAAGAAAACAGCTTTGGCTATTTATTTATTTTATATAGGCTATGGCTATTTATATTGTTAATAATTTGCATAGTTAATATTGTTCTTTGATGTTTAGTTTATAACGATTTTTTAAATGTTATTTAATAAAAAATAGTTTTAAAAATCTTTTTTTTCCCACCCCACACGAAAAAATAATAATAATAAAAAATCGTGATACGAACCGAATCGTGAGTCAAAAATCGTGATACGAACCGAATCGTGGGTTTGGTGTATCGTTACAGCCCTAATATATATATATATATATATATATATATATATATATATATATATATATATATATATATATATATATATATATTTATATTTATATTTAGATATTATCTTAATGTTTGTGATTTTAAAAATTAATTGCTAGATTATGGCGATGCGATGGCGCAGTGGGTAGCATGTTTGCCTCACAAAAGACGGTTGCTGGTTCGAGCATCAGATCAGTTGGCGTTTCTGTGTGGAGTTTGCATGTTCTCCCTGTGTTCACGTGGGTTTCCTCCGGGTGCTTCGGTTTCTCCCACAAGTCCAAAAACATGTGGTATATGTGAATTGAGTAGGCTAAATTGTCCATAGTGTACATGTGTGAATGAGTGTGTATGGATGCTTCCCAGTGATGGGTTGCAGCTGGAAGGGCAAGTTGGTGGTTCATTCCGCTGTGGCGACCCTGGATTAATAAAGAGACTAAGCTGAAAAGAAAAATAAATGAATAATTTCTAGATTATACCAGCAATTTTTTTGTATTTTATGTTGGTATAACGTTTGTGAAGTACAACTGTTCTGACCTAATTTCCATTGAAATAGACAAAAAAGAAAAAAAAATAAATATATATATATATATAAATACTTAAAGGGTATTGTATTTTTATTAATTTAATTTGGTCTCATTTATATCAGCCTGTGAAAACATATTTTGACATTTTTCAGAAAATTGGAACATACAGTAATTCGGGTCTGAAGGGGTTTTAAACAGAAGGAAATCTGACATTATGGCCCATTGTTTTGCCCTCCAGTTCTACACACAGGTCACATGACTAATACTGTTAATACACAAGACGTGATGGTAACAATGTTACAACACATTTATATATGTTTTTTTTCCATTGGAGTATGAAACAAATGTCTTATTTTGAGTAGAACATGAACTTTAGATGTCAGCAGGTTACAACACTAAACAATAAAAGGAGTGACAAATCAGAGTAAATACAACTGAAAAACAGTAAAAAATGCAATAATAAGGTAATGATTTAATGTTATTACTTTGATAATCACACAACTATCAATTGTAAACAAACAATTGCAAGTAAATTTAAAGTAAATAAGTTTGAAGCCTTCATATAGCTCTGTTGTGTTCGTTTTATGTTTGTTCTGTGAACTGTCAATTTCTCTCTCTCAAAGGAATTCCTCCGCAATTTTTAGCAATCTAAAACCACACTTAGAGATATTAAAGTCTACATTAAAGCAATTCTAAGTCATCATTCATTACATGCGTCATGTGCACTTAAAGCCTGTCAATCAGCATGAGAGCATCACCAGTAGGCTGAATAAAGAAAATATAGGCATGAAAAAGCCATCCAATGTTAATTTGTTCAACCACTGACCCAAACCAATGAAAAACACCTCTTTTTTTGTACACGAACCACAAAACACTTTGCATAAAGAAACAGGCTTTATATAAAGCTCGTCTTACAAGCTAAAAAAATAATAATGTGGTGCTAAAATTGCTGTTCCTCTACTTTCTGGAACACACAAAGCCAGCGTTTTGTCGCCGGAAGGGAAAATGAACAGTTCCCATTTATCTTCCACCATCACATGTGGAACAACACAGAGCAATAGGAGCGATGACAATAGCATTATGACAACGATTACATAAGATCTGAAACATTCACAGAGCATAAAACCCCTCAGAAACAATTACAAGAAGACCTGCTGTTTTTAATGCATAAACTATCTAACTTACATTGTGAATTTGAGATACCAAGAGACACAGCGGGGCCTGTGCAGTTGGGAGGCATGTTTTTTTTTTTAGGGAAAGGAAACAGTTTTCCATTATATCTAATGACAGCATTTAAAGGAGTACACAGTATGAAGCACAGCAGTTGCCCACACGCTTTCAGTTGAGAAATGTTGGAGAATCACTCTACTTTCTAACTGCTTTTCCTGAGGCATTATGGGTAACAGCAGAAGCGCACGCAGAAATGGGCTTTCTGGAAAGAAGAGACAGGCGAGCGGAGATGCAAAGAGCATCTGTCTCCTGAACTCCTTTAACTGCCGCTGCCCTGCTTTTCCAGCAGCCTCTTGTTCAGAGCAAAGCGAAGGAAGAAGAGAGAGCAAAGCGAACGTGTTCAGCAGGCAAGCGTGTGACAAGACTGGAATGAAAAGAAAGGAGGAAATGAGCGATAGAGAGATCAATAAAATCTGCTACGTTCCTCTGAGACCGCGTTCGCACAACATTATGTTGTTTTGTAAGTTATGAAACTGATAAGCACACCAAAACAACAAATCTAGCACTGCCGCATCACGCAGAAGACTTTCACTGGAGCGAACTCACAAACAACTGCTGAATGCATTCATCCTGTTATAAGGACTGATAGAATCAAGTCGATTTTTACTACGGTATTGTGTGCAGCTCGAGGTACTTGAAGACAAACTCTAACACAGATTTACATTCACATTATTCTTACTCCCAGGAAAGTTTTGTGAGACATCAAGTGTTGCGAAGAGAAAATTATTAAGGATCGTTTCCTCAAAAAAGTAAAAGAAAATCCTCATTATAATCAAGACTTTTTTAATATTTACTTTACTAACTTAAGTACAAAACAACTATGATGTCCATTTCTGCAATGTTACAGCTGAAAAAAACAACATAAAACTACTATGGTAATGATTAACCCAGGTGCTGATTTTGTGCTTTATTCTGTGTTATTTCACAGCTGTCTGGAATACTTGATTCTGATTGGTCAGTTGCAACATTCTAAGGTATGTTATTCCCAAATAACAACCGCTAAATAATGCAGGTTCACCCGAGATCTTCTAATCACTTTGACCGTCAATATATACATTTCACAAATACTTATATTTGTAACTTTTTTTTGACCGTTTGGCACCATTTTGTGCATAAATAATAGAGTTTATATGCTTTATTCAACCAGTTTCTTTTCTGTCAATTTTGCATTTATGACTGTTTGTGGCACCATCTTAAGACTGATTAATGTGCAGGTTATAGTGTATGTTCGATTAGCTTCACTTACAGTAGCCAGTTTAATTTCTATTAGTTTTGCGTTTAACTAAAGAATGAATAAATTTTTGCGGCTCAGAACAATATTTTGTGTCTTTTCTTTATGTTTGTGGTAAATGGCTAGGGCTATGCAATTAATCGAAAATCGGGTTTCAATTTCGATTTCGGCTTCTAACGATTATGAAAAACCATTAATCAAGATAAACGATTATTCCATCATATACCGCCCCTTTTTTAGTTGTACACATTTGTTGCTCTGCAAAGCTCAGTTGCACGTGAAAATGAATAAAATCATGTGCTGTAATGTAACTTTTGCAGCACGGGATGCACATCATTCATATTTTTTAAAGTGGGAAAGAGCACGTGCTGTTGTGTGTGTGCACGCCGCGCTTAGCCTTGGAAAGGTAGTGTGTGCGTGCGTGTGTGTGTGTGTGTGTGTGTGTGTGTGTGTGTGTGTGCCTCGGACAGCAGAGCACACAGATCTTAATGTGAGCGCTTTAATGGTCAAATACATGCACTTCTGTGTCAGAGGCAGAGCGCAGTGTTTAGTGATTATTCATATTAACCCTCATTTGTGTAATAAACAAACAAGTTGAGGATCAAAAGACACGTGAAAGAAAAATCAAATCAGAGCGGCACTATTCTTAAATTGACGGCGTGCGATATTCCTGCTGCCGCCTGTTTTTATTTTTAATTAAACAACAAAAGGACAAAATCACTCACTGCTCTCATTCCAGTGTTTATTGTGAATAAATGACTTCTGTGCCTGAGGATGGTGCTTTTACTACATGAGTTATACTATTACTAATAATAATAAACTCTGCAAATTTGACTTACATAAAGTAAATATACTACTACATCCCTTTCCTTTCTTTTATTAGAACTTAATCTCTTTTCTGTGTAAGCAGACAGGTCAGGCTCTTCACAAAAAAACACTCTCACTCACACCTAACAGTCCTTTGACTCTCTCACAACTCCACGGACACGTCCTTTAAGGACATCCTCACTCTTCCGCACATTCATTCTATCTTTGTATCCCACAAAGATGGTTCCATTACCGTGGAAGATTCCCCGTCAGGGGCCAAATGCTATAGCTTGAAGATAACAAGTAATATACTCCAACAGCATGATTCCCTAACAGACAGTGAAACACAACCTAATGGACTTCCATTGCTGTCTTACTTCTATTCACAGCTGTCATCTATTACACACTCCGAATGATCTTTTTTATATAGATTAGTTTTTTAGGTTTAATTAAACAGATAATTCTGAAAATTTACTCACCCTATTGATTTCTTTTCTTCTGTTAAACACAAAAATATAGATTTTGAAGAATGTTTGAAACTGGTAGCCATTGACTGCCAAAGTATGCTTTTTTCTTACTATGATTCCTGATTCACTGACTATTTAATTAAAAAAAAAATTTAACTCCTTTTGCGTTTAACAAAAAAAAAGAATGTTCTTTATTTTTCTATTTTACATAACTTAGTTTTTTTTAGGATCACATTTGCATGCACCTTTCACAATCGGTTAATATGTGTATTCCTGTCAAACTTGTTGGCGATGAGAGAAAGTCATGATGGATTTAGTCACAGAGTGCACTGAAGCGTCTGTCTGTCAAACAGGCACAGCTATGATGTGGGTGCAATATTTTAGCATGAGCCCAAAAGCCGAAACCGAAATACCGTTCTGCTTCACAGATACGAGTCGGCGGTTTCCATGCCAACAGAGATAAGCACATCCAGTACCTCACACCCCGAAACCAACATATAGCGAGTCGCAACGTTGACAGCAGTGGGGCTGTGATGATTCTGTGTTTGTGTGCATGAGCTATTCTATATCCGCTCTCTGCCTGCCATCAAGTCAGATAATGAGCTAAAGCATCAAATCTACTGACACTTTACCTGGGGCACTTTAACAGGAGGACACGGAGGACATCTGGAATTTAATTTTGCTATATTATTATTATTATAAAATACAAGTGTATAAATCGTAGGGCTTTCAAAAGAGTCAAATAAGAACATTTTATTTATTTTTACTAGTATTATTCACTGGAGTATGTGGACTAGTATTTCATTACTGTACATTTGAGGATGTGGGTCAAAGACAAGATGTCCTATTTACAGAGGTGGCTTTACATACATTGAAAGCATATTAAACAAAATGCTAAAAAAATAGAAATGTTGCATCGCCAGTCAGCATAACAATATATTTAGTTTTGTGGCAATATATGAACATGTCCAATGAAAATATAAATTAGTGTTTTGAGCACTGTGTATCTTAAACAAAGTCTTGTCATTTGTTTTCAATTGACTCTTTTTCTGAATATGCCAGACATAAATGTATGCAAATGAATGGATATTACATTGAATTACCTTTAAAAATTTCATCTGTATAAGGATGTAACAATTCATACGATTCACAATACTAATCTCAAGATTCATATTTTAGTCATGATTCTTTATAACAAAATTATTGGAAACAAATTTAAGGTGAAGAGCCCATTTCATTTTTCTTAAATGCTGCACATTTTTTGCAAAATAATGTATAATTCCATAATTAAATTGCTATTTTAAAAACAAACAAACAAATAAACAAACTAAAACAAACTAAAGAGGACTCATTAATAAAAACAAACTAATACTGTGGTGACTCTCCTGGTATTTGACATTCTTAAAAAGAAATATCAGCGTAGTCTATGTTTTCTGGCATAAGCTGAGGTCTTTGCACATTTACAATATCCCCTGCTGAAAAAAACTCTTTCACTGGGGACTGAAATGGCTAGTGTGGAGAGGTCAGCCTTTCCTAAACCAGAGAGCAGTGTGTACAGAGGCGATCAACAGACCCTCTGCTCCAGGTGACTGGCCACTTGCATAAAAACTGATTATAAAATTACTAATTACACAGTAGGATAGAGACAGGAGTTGAACATGATTATGGAGGTGAATAATTAATATTACTTGAATACCAATGTGACACACTTATGAAGAGAAAATCTTGAACATTTTTTAATATTCAATAATAAGTCAATTATTAAAATATGCAACAAATTTGAAAAGGAGAGAGTAAAACTAATCTAATACCTGCTTTTGTAACAGAACAACTGTTTCTTTCAGTCTGAAAAACAACTTCCGTGTTTTCAAAGCGAAAGTGGGATGCACCGTGTGACTTCCGTAGCACTCGTCGGAGCAAGCGGAGCTGCAAATCATCTGATCAGCGTGATTTGGCTTATTAATAGTTTCTCTCTTTTTGTGTGTGTGTGTAGACGTCTGTGACAGTAGTTTTTCCCTGTGCTAATGGTTTATGTGCATCATATTCATTGTTCTGTTAGTGCAAGAAAATGTCTTTTTGCAGTATTTGCACACAGTTTGTGTTTTGTCTGGCCCATTTCACCAATGTCATTTTACTCTGCCGTTCCACCTCTTGCTGGCCTCTGATGTGCAGGTAAAGCAAGTTTGCACCTGTAACCACAGCACCCCTTCTGTTAAAAAAAGTATTGCGATTCATTCAACAATTCTACCGGTTTGAATCATCGCATAATTTAATTGATTCTCAACTGACTCAAAGTGAATCACTGCATCTCTACTTCTGTAAATCTCAAATGAATGAAGTTTTTTGAAGTAATTTTTTTCTTAAATGGGACAAATTAAATGTCTAATAATGCCAATAAAATAAAAATCTATATTACACTTTTATTGTTTTGGATACTGGAAAAACGTTTTTCATCCTTGACCCACATGTATATTGGTATATTAATACATATATAATATAATATAAATATTTTTAATATATCATGTATATTAAAGTCTAGTTTTTTTATTATTAGAGCTGATGACAGTCCCATTATGAGATTGAGAGATACCTTCACATTTTTGAAGCACAATAAGTGCTTTCGTTCAAACAAAGTACAAACATTTTTAAAATACATAGTTGATCCTTTTATAAGATGAAAAGACCGCATGCTATTTTTGGAAGAGCACACAACTTTAGTCCTGCTGTATATGGCGGTTATTCACATAGCACAAATTGTCTACAAATACAGATTCTTCGCAGAGAACACCTACATAAACAATACTTTCTAAATGGGCTGTCTACATAATTATATATATGAAGTCAGAATTATGAGCCCCCCTTTGAATTATTTTTCTTTTTAAAATATTTCTCAAATGATGTTTAACAGAGCAAGGGATTTTTTTACAGTATGTCTGATAGTATTTTTTCTTCTGGATAAAGTCTTATGTGTTTTATTTTGCCTAGAATAAAAGCAATTGTAATTAAAAAAAAAAAAAAAAACATTTTAAAGTCAATGTTAAGCCCTGTTAAGCATTTTTTTCAATAGTCTACAGAACAAACCATCTTTATACAATAACTTGCCAATCAAGTTAAACCTTTAAAGGTCACTTTAAGCTGTATAGAAGTGTCTTGAAAAATATCTAGTCATATATTATTTACTGTCATCATGGCAAAACTAAAATAAATCAGTTGTTATTAAAACAATTATGTTTACAAATAAAATTTCAAATACAAAAAAAAATCTTCTCTCTGTTAAACAGAAAATAGGAAAAAAAATAAAAAGAGTGGCTAATAGTCCAGGGGCGCTAATAATTCTGACTTCAACTCTATATATACATACTTTTTTGTTATTTCTGATAAATAAATAATTAAATTAATAAAAAATATAAGCATGGACTAAACATGGTTAACTGTGGAACAAGCAAGATTCAATTATTTTAAAATATGTATGTTTATAACCTTATTGTAAAATGATGACGAAAATATACATTCTCTGTATTGTAAATACAATTTGTTAATATTTAGTTCCATTTAATTTCGAGATTTTATCATAGGACCATCTTTAGTTTTAATTACAGCGGTAATACCGTTTGACAACCCTATTGCAAAATTACTGAGTTAATTTCCATCAAGAGCAGCATTCATTATTGAAAGAAATTTGGAACTGACAATGGGAGCATCCCCACTGTCTGACTCTGAGGCATCCTCTGTCCATTTCAAGCACATCTCAAGATGTTCATTGGGATTCAGACCAACTGGTTGTCAAGTCATTTTTGTATAGTCTTTGTATAGTCAAATGTAGTTTTTTTATTTTCATTTTGAGCCTAAATAGTCTCTCACTGTCTTCCTGGACAACAGCCATGGAATACTTTTGGTTTTCTGATATGGCTGCTTAAGAAGTAAAATGCTACTGCAATACATTTTTGCCAAACAAATAACAAGCTATAGACATTAATAAACACTGTAATGAAGATCCAGTCAGCAAAGCATCTTAAGTATTTACGTACTTAAATCCAAACAGCAATAAATAATGCATTTATTTACTGGCCAGACAATGTATATATATCCAGTTGTCATGCAATTCCAGAAACAGCCCTTGGCCAAAATAATGAGGCCAGTAAAATAGGATTTATGAAACAAAAGTACATCAGCTACAAAAGACAAAGGAGGGCAGGCAAAGGTGCTGATTGGTAGTTAATTACGATGCATTCACAACTCCTGAGCTCTCATTAGTTCCAAACAATGCTGACATGCTGTACGCCAAATGATCTCCATTATCATCAGCTCGCCTGCCGTGAGCAACTTCCTCCGCCTCTGAGGCACCATGCCGTCAGAGAGAGCGAAACCACTGCTTTTTCACACAGCACACACCAAAAGACGACAGAATAAGATGTTGTAGCACAATCTAGCCTGGGAGATCTGAATTCTGAAAGCTAAAGAATATTTTCACAGTACAACAATTTCTTTCTCTGCAAAAGATCAAGAGAAACTGAGACACCTCATGATGTCACTCTATTAAAGTCACCATGAAACAGACGTTAAGATTGTAAGATTTGGGAAACAATTGGATTGCTGGAAGATGGGCATTGCTACAAAAAAAGAAAAAAAAAAGCCAAATGGATGAAGGCAGAGCAGAAACGAGAGATGCCCTGATAGCCCCTCCAGAAAGGCATTTCATGTGACCAGAAGTGAAGAAAAGTCTTTTTGAAAGGGGCTACTATATACATATAAAATGAAGAAGAGTACATTTTGATTTCATTATGACTATAAGGGCTGGGAAACACAAATCCGACAGTTGGTCGTTGGGTCCCATCAGTCACCGGTCAAGCTAGTTGGTTTAATGTGTTTCACATGTTGTCTCTTGTTGGGTTAACATTGGTTTAATGCATTGGCCAGATACAGTATGTGAAATCGGCATTGGCTGTTGGCTAAAGAAAGCAGGCTGGCTGGTTATTCAGCAACAAATCAGAGTGTGAGTGTAACACGAGTAGAAAATGACGTAGTGTAGCAGGTGCAAAACAGAACGGTAAAATTATTTGTTACTTTTTGATTCCATGTGTCATGACCATATATGGGGTTTCCTGTCTCCATGTTGATTTGGGTAGTGCGCATGCTTTGCGTCTCCCCAGTCTGCATGAGATTCAGCAGCGGTAGGTGACTTAATGAGTGTCATATTTCGTTAAACTAATGAATCCTGATGATGTAATTGTATGATTGTGGTCTGAGGCCTGTTTGTGATGTATACACAGAGGCTGGTCGATTATTCCTAATTATTTTTTGTTATGTTTGTTATTTTTCTCTCATAGTGCGAGTGAATACATCACTACAAGCTTTTAGGCTGCGCAAGTCCTCTTATATGTTCCTTTGTGTTATCCAGGTACATGTTTTGTTAGTATATGTTCTAAAGTATTTATGTATTGTATATGACTTTTGCTAAAGTCTCCCCAATGCATGTGATTCAGCAGCGTGCAAGTGAATACATCACTACACACTGTTAGGCTGCACAAGTCCTCTTATATGTTCTTTTGTGTTAAATAGAATAAACGAGGACGTGATATAAAAGCAAGGATTCGTATGATGTGTCAGTGATTTCAACACAACGTAGAAAACATTACGCTACAACTGGTTAACAAATCAAGTCAAGAAGGAACACAACGTTGCTGGATATAAGTCTGCAACATTTCTCAAACATTTGCAAATGATATGGATTATTAGAGTATCAGACATATTTGCAGGAGCAAATGCCTCTGTGATGTAACAATTACTGTTATAATAGTACTAAACACTGCTTTGTTTATGATTTGCAAGCCCATGTTGGAAGTTCTGGTTTCCCTTTGGGAACGAGACTACTGCCTACTGCCTTGCATGGTGCGGAGAAACATGTCCTCATATGCAGGTGCAGAACACACACTCTTATTTTAGTTGGCTTTCATCCGTTTGGTATATTCATGTGTAGCATTTTGGTCCAGACATGGCCATTTTGGTCAAAGCTGACTCAAAATGACAACCAAGCGGCAAAATCAGAAGTAACTAAATCTGCAATTCATCGATTGGCCTTTGGGGGCTGGCTCCAGAAACTCCAGATGTTCAATGACTGCCATGCTAAATCGGCCATTTTTAGAGCTGATAACAACATGTTTACAGCCTGGTACAAAATATGGTTTGATGTAAATAGCTAATTACCCTTCATGACAACTGTGAAGGGGGTTATTTCTCTCATTTGCTTCATTTATATTAAGTCTGCATAATTGAGGGCATGGCCACTTGAGTGACATCTAGGTCTCGCCAGTCAATGTCACGTCACCTCAGCTGATTCCAGCTGATTAGCCGCTGAGCTCAGCATGTACTGTATATCATATATATATATATATATATATATATATATATATATATATATATATATATATATATATATATATATATATATTTTTTTTTTTATATGTGGCTTTACACAGTTGCCTTTTGGGATTATTTTTTACAATTATCAGATGATATGGCATGCTGTGCACTTAATTGTGCTCACAAACCATTCAAGTGACCTCCTTTTCCCAGGTGAATGAAATTCTTATTCTTGAAAATTCTTGAACAGTCATCTGAATCGTTGTCATACAGTGTTATGCCTGGATTTTATAAATAGCCTTGCATTTACTAACACAGAATATATATGAAGTATTTAAAAGTAATTTGTGTTTTTCTCCTGTTGAAAAACATCATAAGAACAATGCTTAGTGACTCAATGTATTACAACAATGTTTTTAAAAGACTAAACACTTTATTGATATAGTATATAACCAAGTACATGTGCTCATAACACAAGCAAATCACAGGTAATCAAGCTATAAGCATTTCTCCTAAAGAATACTTTGTCTAAGCAAATGCTATCAGGCATCTGTAGCTCCGCTCACGCTCTGCCTCTTTGTCCATTTTCTGGTTAGCCATGGTCGGTGCGATGACGGCAAAAAAACTGCCAAGCCCATTTGTAGCTTAATTTGCGCTCTTCGAAAACCTATGGGTGACGTCACAGAAACTACATCCATATTTTTTTACACTCTAAGGCAGAGATGCAAAAATAAGGGCCTGTGGGCCAAAGTTGGCATATTTTAATCTTTGATTTGGCCCACAATCCCATTTAAGAAGAAAAGGAGAATGTTGGGGAGGTGTTTGGGACAAATATCTTTGACAGAGATTGTCATTTCGAATGTAATGCAACTTTTTGTTTGTTTAATAGTTTCTTTTGTTTTGTAAATTAATTAAAATATAAATACTGTCACCCGACGGATATTAGGTAATGCACAATACATCCATGAGCAAAACAAGGCAATGGCTGGTGCAGTTTAGTTTTTTACGCATTGAACGCTATTATATTAACAGGATTGTACATTTACTGTAATAAATTCATTAATTTTTACTGTAATAAATTAATTAAACTTTTTTTTTTGTTATTGTACTGCATTCGTTAATGTAATTTAAAGCAATGTTTTCTAGTTATCTTTAAACATTAGGAAATAAATTAGGAAATTACTCATGGAAACTTTGATGTAATACAGTTTGATACATTTACTTTTGCCCACAGGCCTCAATCAAGTTTGGTCTTTGGCCCTTCATAAAAAAAAGCTTGGGCACCCCTGCTCTATGGTGACAACAGAGTTAGCTTCAGCTGTAATATCAAACATTAAACAAAATACCATGCTACAAATCTCCAAACAACAAAATCTTCAACCATACCCTTTGTCTGAAGGCATTATAAGGTCTAAATTATATGTGTTGTGGCTGATGCAACAAGGCCATTTCTCCTGAGTTTCAAAAGGTGGAATGCAGTTTATTTGTACAGCTCTAAATCAGCCAAGCAGCCATGACTCCATCTCTCACGCTCTTGAGAGAGTCAACAAGCTTAGTTGGGCTGTCCTAAAGGGCCAAAATGCTGTTGATGAAATCAGACAAACTTGACTTGAGCATGTCAGGTGAAAAAGCCTTTGATAAAGGGGCTAATAACGATAAAACGGATTGTTTTGAGTGGGATAAGTCTATAAAATGAGGTGAAAGAACAAAGCTAGCGGAACAAGAGATGTCAATTTTGGAAGCTCTCAGAGGTTTTGCTGTGTTAACCTCTCCCTAGAGCTGAGGACAGCCTTTGACATTAACAGAGAAAAGTCACACCACTCATCACTGAAACAGATACCCCAGACAAATGACTTTCAGGCAGCAGATGTAAAGTACTTCTGAATCTGCAAATGATACCCCGAGCCAGGAAGCGGTCACCAAAACTGTCCCGTGTCGTGGTAATGGACTGACAGAGGCTGTTCGGCAAATCTGTAATTACATTCCTGTGAAGACTTCCTTCTGAATTCTGAAGTCATGCTGACAAAGTCACTCCATCTTTCTGGTCGAAGGCCACGGGCTACATCCTCTGAGATTAGCTCAGCGTGGTCCACTATGATCAGTGAGGTGCACTATTCACTTCAAACAGGCCATGAGGCGGAAACAGAGGAATACAAGAGAGCAAGAGCATGAGAGAAATCTGGCTGTTTCCTCAAGGTCAGTCCATCATCATCAGGTTTGTCTCTGCAAGACGCCACAGCCATGAATTTGATGGTCTCTTTGCTATGTTATTGTAACATAGAATAAAAAGTTAGCCCAGAAAACATAATAATGTGGGATATTTCATGCACGCAGAATCTGAATCCATCTCGACGTTTCATTTTCCCACTTGAGATGCACTTCAGAAGATATAAACTCTCTGTATGGAAAATATATAATGAAATTCAGTGAGCTGCTGAAAGAATATCAGAGATTCAAAAGGTTTTTCATGTTACCACCCAGTTTCAGCTTGTTAACAGACTCGCATGCGTCACCTACATTTTGTAGATCCACAGCGGTTCCCTGGATGAGGATTTCTTAACAGTCTGTTGAAATCACTGAACTAAATTAAATGAAAATAGAGAAGAGACAATCTCAGAGGAAACAAACTTCATCAAGCTGACAGTGGGAATAAATTAGGGGTGTAAGTTTTGGTGGGTCTGGAGGTTGAAGCAGGGCATTGAATCCAGGGCATTGAAAAGAATTGAAGTCTATAAATAGATTCTGCATGAGCCAATATCTAAGCCAACAAATCCGCAGCGTTTTTCACAGCTCTTCATTCATGTGCATGACGACGCTGGCATCAAATTGAGAGATGCTATTCTGAGGGGATTTAATCTTGTAAAACCATTACGAGAACAACATAGGTGGAGTGGAGGGGATTATGCCAATCCCACATATTCCTTATTCCATTTCGCTCATATTATGCTGGCAGAGAGTGCAGTGGGAAAGACAACCCAACTTATTATAATAACAAGCTTAGAAGCTTAGGCTACAAAAAGCATTTTGTTTAAGAATCGGGCTGTTTTTTGTTGGAATACAAAATAAAACATCTATCCATTCACATGAATGAGTAGGGTGGACGAGAATGTTTACGAAAAAGTTTGCAAAATTTTAATAGTTCATAAATTTAACTGGTGATTTATGTTTTTGAAGGAATCAATGATGTCAAACGGCATGAGTTAAAGGGCACCTATGATGAAAATCAACTTTTGGAAGCTATCTGGACAGAACTGTCTGTATGTATAGCGAGTCCACTGTCATATGGGAGTGATATACTGTAAACACAATTCTCTCTTTTTTTAATTTATTTACTGACGTTAAAATAAGATCCAAATCCCAGGAATTGAGGGCCACCGCAATGTGACGTGGAAGTGCAGTTTTCCCCGCCCACCGAATTGACTGACAGGCGCCATGTTTCTATAATAACATGTATACACATATCCACAGAACATTTTTTGCAAAGATACTGGGACTAAAACATATGTTACCAGTATCTGTGATCAGCGGCACCTCAATAATAATTTTTTTTTTTTAAACAGAGCATGTTTGTAATAAAGAAAGTAAAATGGCTATGTAATTCTTAACTGCTATAATCACCACAGGCACATGATGTTAATAAATGTACATATGTGTGTGTGTGTGTGTGTGTGTGTGTGTGTGTGTGTGTGTGTGTGTGTGTGTGTGTTGGCATATGTGGTTTATGGAACCAATTTTCAGGTTTACCCACCAGCATTATGAGACCATTTAGTTTATGAGACCATTTTTGGTGGTCTCATAAACTAAAAATTTAAGTTGATATTAAAAATGGTTTAAATGATGATTATTCATTACAATGACCTAAATGATAATTATAAGACTTGTTTCAAAAGTTCACATTGTTATTTGGTTATTATTACACTTGGTGTGCTTTTTATGACCTTTACAAATATGGTCTTGTAAACCATGATGTGTATGTGTGATCTTTGAACAGCGCCTCTGTAGGCGGAACTTGGTACTGCACTTCTATACACACTCGCGCCAAATCTTACACAATTTCGCGCCATACATTCAATCGCGGGAAAACGTCCCTCATGAAGACTGTGGACGTGACAGTCGCGCTTCAAGCAGTGAAACTCACATCAAACAAGTAAGTCATTTGTTTTTAATACTTTGTACATTATTTATTATTATATGTACTGTATTATTCCACTTGTTATTCAAAATAGCAAGTTTATTTATATATTTATATGCGGCGCGTACTGTTTTAGACAATAATAATTAGTGACTGGGAACAGAAGATGAGAACAAATAAACGTTAGAAATATGTGTTTGTAATGGCAGTATCAAGTTAGTTCTTCAAAATGTGTATTTGCTAATAATAGCACGCGCTCGGCCTGTATCTGGCTCGGAAGCGCCGGTGTCGATTTAACCCAGAACCGGGCAGAACTCACTCCTCCGCGGTAAACAATTCGCCGTCTGATTCCATGAGATGTAACGTTACAATAGATGCACTATGTAATTTGTGATTTTTTTCTACACATACTTTTATGTGAGAAGCAATGACCATTCGAATATGGTATAAATAACATGGTAACAAGGTATATTAAACATAAATATGACGTAGAAACAATTTACTAAACTTGAATTATTAAGCATGATTGAACAAAATGTTTGAATTTAGTAATGTTAATGTGTGGTTTTATTTTTTCTAAAGTTTTTTTGTGATAAACTTGTGTTCAGTTAAACTGTACATTTGAATAAAGGAACTTTTATTATGAAAAGAGGTTAACTAACCCTAGTTAAATAACTTTATTTGATCAAATTGTCAACATAGTGCACTACTAACTTATATTTTGTTAAATGGTTTGAAATGTGATAACTGTATTATGAAATTTGATAACTATATTACTATTTTGTTCTGTTTTGGTCTTCTTTAGATAATTTTACACTACGACACATATATTAATACTGCTTTGCATATGTGGTGTTGTATTGATATTATAAACTGTGAAGTTTAACCTTATATAATATTTTAACAGTGAATGAATGGTGGTAAGAGTCAAAGCAGAGGATTAAATCCTTTGAAAGATGCTGCTCATCATGTGAGGTTGGGGAAGGATAAAGACATGCTTACGTGGAGGTACATCAGTGACATCAAAGGTACCAAAGTTTTGTACATGTTTTTTCTTACTGCAGGTAACCCCCAGTTAATGTTTCATTATAAGCATAGTGTATAAAATGTTTAGATGCAAAAAGGAGTTTAATTTAACACAAAAAAAAATTAAGTCATGAATGATGATTTGATGACATGACATTATAAATGTCAACAAATAACATTTAAATAATAATAATAATAAAAAAAAGAAATGTCCTAATTGAAAACCACACTTTAAAATGTTAATGTTTAATTTAAGAGTCTAAAAAATGCTAATATTAATGATTTCCATATTAGTGAAAAGTTAAAACTATTAAAGATTGTACACTATCCAGGGCCTGATTAACCAATGGTTAATAACAAACATTGATGGAATAAGCCATTTACACAAATTTTGTTAGACAAGTGATGTCTGACCGACAGAGACAACATAACTAAATAGCGCCAGTGGTGTAACTTGTAATGCACATAGCAACATGTTTTGACGTGATTGATCATCAACTCGAGTTCTAATATACCGTCTGCTGAACTTATTCTTATTTTTTTTCTCCCCATTGCATATCAGATGGGAAATACATTTATTTTTAATAGGTAGGAAACATTTTAAAAAAAATGTAAAATAATGCAAATGTTAAACAAAGTCACAAGTGCCTCGTGTGTTTTGATGATGTTTATCTTATTTCTCTAAATAGTTATTTTAAATATATAATAAAGTTATTTTCAAATGTTAGCAACATCTTAATAGAATTCATTTGTATTTTTATTTTTTGTGATGTTAGTCACTAGGGGTGTAACGGATCACTGTTGATCCGTGATCGATACGGATCACAACCCACGGTTCGGAATGCGCGTGACTCATAGATTAATAACTTTTTTTGAACTTGTAGGTTAATCCAACATTTATAACAATCGCAGAGAGATCGCCTCCCGTGTCATTCAAATTGCATGAATGAAAGCATTTTGGCTTCCCTGTAAAATATAATGATGACGTTGTGGGACCTACCTAAATGCTTTTGGCTATTAAGGTGTTTTTTTGTCACTGTTTGTTTAGCCTGCATTAATGCATTCATTATGGTAAGAATAAAATCACTGTTTAATGAAACAAGATGCTGGTGAAAGCAACTACATTGTGTAACCAACAGATGGCGACAAACAAACATCAAAATTATGTCATTGAATAGGTTTTCAAATATAATACACCTACAGTATAATGAAACATGAAGTTTTATGTGTGAATTGTTGAATCATTAATTGAAGATAAATATATGTTGTACAAGATTTCTATATATTTTGCATTATCAGCAACAGTAGCAAAGATCATATTTCATATTGAATACTTTTTTTTTTTAGCTGGTTATTTTCTGATTTTTATTTTTTATTAAAATTACAGGTTCTATATTCTGTTTGTTAAAAGCAATGTTTTATGCAGTAACATTTTTGTATAAATGGAAAGCAAATTGTCTCCTCCCTTTTTTGCTGATCCAAAAAATGGTTTGATCCATAACTCAAAAAACGTAGAGTGATCCGAACTGCAGATTTTGGATCCGTTACACCACTATTAGTCGCCCTTTCCCAAACCCTGGTTAGCCTGTCGATTATCAGTTGCCACAACTAGCGCTACTTCACCCATATTCTCCTACCTCATGGCTCTGTTGAAGAGCATTTAATAGGTTGCACATGCCTTAATAAAGGTTGCCTCCCTCTTAGCAAATAGTCAATATCATATATTATTATTATCATTGTATTTAAATTGTCAGAAAATGTCACCATGTATAAAAAGCATGCAGATTTTTTCCTTTCCTTCTTTCCTTTTTTTAACTAAACAGCATGCTCTAATTGGTGAAGTGCATGTAAGTTTTGAAATAACCTGCACTGAATTGAGCGGACTGTAGTGTAGTATTTGCCGTAGATCAAAATGAGTGAACAAGTGGATTTGGCAATCACAAGAGAAAAAGAGGAGAGGGTGCATCTTTATTGAGGCATGTTTCATGTATTCACTCCTTCAAACAGACCCATGATGAGGAGAATGAGGGTATAGAAGACGTTATGGTAATGTTATGTGCAAGCTAGCATTAACCAGGCGGAGGATGCTAATGGCAGTGCAGACTGGATTCATCGTTTGTCTGAGGGCGTACTCGCACTGTACAGTTGCCATGAACCAGGCTGAAGCATGCTTTTCCCCCCTTCCGTTTCCCCCTACGGCCTGCACTCACATTGCATTTGTGCCTGGGCACTCTTATGTCATCGAACATGTGCTGTTCAGTAAGCGCTCTCGCTAAGCACAGTGGAGAATAGTAATAAATACCTTTTAAAATATATATTTTAGTACTGCTTCAGTTAACTTGAACAAGTGTACTTATACCATCAATTTTCACAAATTTTATTAATAAATTTTAAATGCTTAAAAAATAAGTTAAATCTTTGTAGACTATATATATATATATATATATATATATATATATATATATATATATATATATATATTTATTTTAAAAATGTGGGCAATATATTATAGATTCGTTTTGAAAAAAATTTATTCTATTCTTATTTTTTTTAATACAGACCTCTTGAGTTCTTAATCCGGGCCTGACACTATCAAATAGTAAAGTATGAGATAATTGTTTTGGGCCAGTTTCCTGTACAGTGTACTTTTTGTGCACTATTAAACCAACATAATGAATTTTTTCAATGATTTAGTTTCTTCTGTATCAGTTTTCACTGTTTGTCCTGAAAAGTTTGTGATGCATACTCTGTGGAGTCAGTGTTCATGTGTTGACAGAACTGTTTTATTTGGCAGAGTTACAATTTTAATCTTGTATAAAAAAGTACCTTGTGTTTAATTTTAAAACATTGTTCTGCACGATATCACAACATACAATTGTAATTTTAGAGTGTGTCATGTGGAGGAGTTGGCCCTCTCTCCTGTAACAAACATGAAAAAGCAAAGGTAGGGTATATTGGATTTTATTTTAAAAATTGGCATATTTTGAACTGTATGTAGTATTAAATATAATGTTTAATAATGTCTGTTTAGCACACACTTGAGTTGTTTTAGCTTTCATTTCTGTGTTTTGATTATGTTTTTCAGTCTCTTCATGAGCCATTATCTTTGAATTCTGAACAGAGTGAGCTTCAAAGAGGTTTGTCTATATAATTGTCTTCTAAATGTTGATCTGAAGAGATATTTTCTTATTGTTCCTGTATCTGTGCAGTTATTTTTATATAATAATACATTTAATATGGGTGTAGCGATACATTATTATATTGAGAATCGCAATATAACAATTCAAAGTTTTTTCTTTAGATTAGCCTCTATTCACATGGTGAGTATTATGCGTAAGATTAAACGCTTACACAGTGGCAGTATAAACTACTGTTGTTAAATGATGAAAATAATGCAAGTTGAAATCTGATGATGACAAATGCCTGATTATACCAGTGAAAATGATCTATTTGCATGTGGACCATAAGAGAGAGCAAGCATACATCTAACACTCATCTTCAGAATTTTGAATTTGTATTCTGATGTCATCTCTGTCCTGTGCATTAAAGACCAATTTAAAGTTTAACATGCCAGATCTATGCAAAATTGAGCATTTTAACCATTACTAGGCCTACATATTAAAATATATTATTTTTTACCACATTTGAGAAATAACAAATATTACTAATATTTAAAGCTTTTTTATAGCTTACAATATTGAGATATCAAGAGAAACAATGTCAAGTTTGCTGACCTAGCAATAGGCTATTGTTTTAATATCTGTGTGTTTGCTCATGGTTTATGGGGACCAAGTATGTCTACTGAATGTGACTTAGCAGTAGGCTATTGTTTTGTTAAATCTGTTTATTCATGGTTTATGAGGACATGGTTTGTTATGCGAGACTTAAAGCTTTCAGTAAGTGAATGTCATGTTTTCTTCATCTTTCTTTGCTTCTCTCTTTCAGCCACTCCATGAGCCTGTGGCTTTAACCAACACAAACAGAGGTGTCTTCTACAGAGGTTTGTTAATTATTTTGTCATGCTAATTTGACACTCCTTAAAGGGATAGTTCATCCAAAAAGTGCAATTGTCTCATTATTTGATCACCCTTTACTTGTCTCAAACCTTTATTGGGATATTTCTTCTGTTAAAGACAAAAGAAGATACTTAGAAAAAATATGGAAACCTGTAACCATAGACTTCCATATTATTGGTGTTTTCTGTTGTGGAAGTCAATGATTGCAGGTTTTCTTCTTCCATCAAAATATCTTGTTTTTGTTGTTTAACAGAAGTAATAAACCCTTAAAGGTTTGGAACACTTGGGGGTAAATTAATAGTGAGTAAATATAATTTTTTGTGTGAATCATCCCTTTAAGTGCTAAAATGACAGTTTCATATTTGTACTACATTCAACGTAGCAGTCCTGTGTGTTTAGTCATGGTTTATGAGGACCAAGTATGTCTATTTTATGTGAGTTAGCAGCAAGCTATTGTTTTATTAAATCTGTGTGTTTACTCATAGTTTATGAGGACATGATTGGTTATGCAAGACTTGAAGCTTTCAGTAAGTGAATCATGTTTTCTTCATCTTTCTTTGCTTCTCCCTTTCGGTACCTCCATGAGCCTGTCGCTTGGACAAACACAAACAGAGTTGTTTTCTACAGAGGTTTGTTAATTCTTTTGTCAAGCTATTTTGACACTCCTTAAAGGCATAGTTCACCCAAAAATGAAGATTTACTCACTATTAATTTACCCTCAAGTGTTTCAAACCTTTATGGGTTTCTTTTTTTCTGTTTAATAAAACAAATGAGATACTTTGAAAAAAGATGGAAAAATGTAACCATTGACTTACATAATAGAAAACACAAATAATATGAAAGTCAATGGTTACAGGTTTCCATCGTTTTTCAAAGTATCTTCTTTTGTGTTTAACAGAAAAAAGAAACCCTTAAAGGTTTGGAACACTTGAGGGTAAATTAATAGTGAGTAAATGTTAATTTTTGTGTGAATCATCCCTTTAAGTGCTAAAATGACAGTTACCTATTTCTGCTAAATGCAGTTTAGCAGTCCTGTGTGTTTAGTCATGGTTTATGAGGACCAAGTATGTCTATTAGATGTGACTTAGCAGTAGGATATTGTTTTATTAAATCTGTGTGTTTCTTCATGGTTTATGAGGACACAGTATGTGTAGGTTTACATGGTGCTACCAGTAGACTATTATAACATCTGTTTCTTCATGGTTTATGAGGACATTTTTTGTTATGCGAGACTTCAAACAGTTAGTTAACAAATGTTACATTTTCTTTATCTTTGTTTCTCTCTTTCAGTACCTCTATGAGCTCGTCACTTTGACAAACACAGAGTTGTCTTCTACAGAGGTTTGTTAATTATTTTGTCAAACTATTTTGACACTTTTTAAAGGGATAGTTCTCCCAGAAAGTACAATTGTGTCATCATTTGCTCACCCTTTAATTGTCTCAAACCTTTTTGGGGTTATTTGTTCTGTTAAAGACAAAAGAAAATACTTACAAATAATATGGAAGTGAATGATTACAGGTTTCCATCTTTTTTTGTTTTCTACCATGAAAGTCAATGATTGCAGATTTTCTTCCACCAAATGTCTTGTTTTTGTTTTTTATCAGAAGAAATAAACATGTAAAGGTTTGGAACCCTTGAGGGTAAATTGTTAGTGAGTAAATGTTCATTTTTGGGTGAATCATCCCTTTAAGTGCTAAAATAACAGTTTCATATTTCTGCTAAATGCAATGTAGCAGTCCTGTGTGTTTTGTCATGGTTTATGAGGACACTGTATGTAGAATGCAATGTTAGCAGTAGACTATTGTTTTATAACGTGTGTGTTTCTTCATGGTTTATGAGGACATGATTGGTTAAACGACACTTAAAGCTTTCAGTAAGCGAATCTCATGTTTTCTTCATCTTTCTTTACTTTTCTCTTTCAGCACCTCCATAAGCCAGTCGCTTTGTCAAACACAGAGTTGTCTTCTACAGAGGTTTGTTAATTCTTTTGTCAAGCTATTTTGATACTTCTTGAAAGGATAGTTTTACCCAAAAATGAACATTTACTCACTATTTGTTTACCCTCAAGTGTTCCAAACCTTTATGGTTTTCTTGTTTCTGTTTAACAAAACAAATAAGATACTTTGAAATAAGATAGAAACCTGTAACCATTGACTTCCATAGTAGTAAAAAACAAGTAATATAAAAGTCAATGGTTACAGGTTTCCATCGTTTTTTCAAAGTATGTTTTGTTTTTAACAAAAGAAATAAACCCTTAAAGGTTTGGAACACTTGAGGGTAAATTAATACTGAGTAAATGTTAATTTTTAGGTGAACCATCCCTTTAAGTGCTAAAATGACAGTTTCCTATCTCTGCTAAATGCAGTGTAGCAGTCCTGTGTGTTTAGTCATGGTTTATGAGGACCAAGTATGTCTATTAGATGTGACTTAGCAGTAGGTTGTTTTATTAAATCTGTGTATTTACTCATGGTTTATGAGGACACAGTATGTGTAGGTTGACATAGTGCTAGCAGTAGACAATTATAACGTGTGTTTCTTCGTGATTTATAAAGGCATGATTTGTTATGCGTGACTTAAAGTAATTTAACAATGTTAAAAAAATCTTATCTTTGCTTCTCTTTTTCAGTACCTCCCTGAGCCCGTCACTTTGACCAACACAGAGGTGTCTTCTACAGAGGTTTGTTTATTCTTTTGTCATGTTATTTTGACACTCCTTAAAGGGATAGTTCACCCAACAGTACAATTGTGTCCTCATTTGCCTACCCTTTACTTGTTTCTTTATTTGTTCTGTTAAAGACAAAACAAAATACTTTTAAAAAGATGTAAACCTGTAATTCATAGTAAGTAAATGTTCATTTTTGGGTGAACAATCCCTTTAAGTGCTAAAATGACAGTTTCTTAATTAGACTAAATGCAGTGTAGCAATCCTGTGTGTTTAGTCATGGTTTATGAGGACACAGTATGTGTAGGTTTACAATGTTAGCAGTAGACTATTGTTTTATAACGTGTGTGTTTATTCATGGTTTATGAGGACATGATTGGTTTTGTGAGACTTAAAGCTTTCAGTAAGCGAATGTCATGTTTTCTTCATCTTTCTTTGCTTCTCTCTTTCAGTACCTCCATGAGCCAGTCAATTTGTCAGACACAAACATAGTTGTCTTCTACAGAGGTTTGTTAATTCTTTTGTAATGCTATTTTGACACTTCTTAAAGGGATAGTTCACCCAAACAGTACAATTGTGTCATCATTTGCTCACCCTTTACTTGTTTTAAATCTTTATGGGTTTATTTTTTTCTGTTAAACACAAAAGAAGATACTTTGAAAAAAGATGGAAACTTATAACCATTGACTTCCATATTATTTGTGTTTTCTATTATGGAAGTCATTGATTGCAGGTTTTCTTCTTTTATCATAACATCTTGTTTTTGTTGTTTATCAGAAGAAATAAGCACATAAAAGTTTGGAACACTTGAGGGTAAATTAATAGTGAGTAAATGTTCATTTTTGAGTGAACCATCACTTTAAATGCTAAAAATACAGTTTCCTTTTTCAGCTAAATGCAATGTAGCGGTCCTGTGTGTTTAGTCATGGTTTATGAGGACACAGTATGTCTATTTAATGTGACTTAGCAGTAGGATGTTGTTTTATGAAAACTGCGTGTTTCTTCATGGTTTATGAGGACACAGTATGTGTAGTTTTACATAGTGGTAACAGTAGACTATTATAACGTGTGTTTCTTTATGGTTTATTAGGGCATGGTTTGTTATGCAAAACTTAAAACAATAAGTAAACGAATGGTAAATTTTCTTTATCTTTGCTTCTCTCTTTCAGTACCTTCATGAGTCCGTCACTTTGTCAAACACAAACAGAGTTGTCTTTAACAGAGGTTTGTTAATTCTTTTGTAATGCTATTTTGACACTCCCTAAATGGATAGTTCACCCAAACGGTACAAATATGTCATTATTTGCTTACATTTTACTTTGGGTTATTTCTTCTGTTAAAGACAAAAGAAAGTACTTTAAAAAAAGATGTAAACCTGTAACCATAGACTTCCATAGTAGAAAACACAAATAATAAGAAAGTCAATATTCATTGGTTTTCCAAGTATCTTTTGTGTTTAACAGAAGAAATAAACCCATAAAGGTTTGGAACACTTGAGGGTAAATTAATAGAGTAAATGTTAATTTTTGGATGAACATGGTTTATGAGGACACAGTATGTGTAGGTTTACATAGTGCTAGCAGTTGACTTATAATTTGTTTCTTCATGGTTTATAAGGGCATGGTTTGTTATGCGTGACTTAAAAAGTCCCTTCAAGTGCTAAAATGACAGTTTCCTATCTCTGCTAAATGCAGTGTAGCAGTCCTGCGTGTTTAGTCATAGTTTATAAGGACCAAGTATGTCTATTAGATGTGACTTAGCAGTAGACTATTGTTTTATTAAATTTCTGTGTTTCTTCATGGTTTATGAGGACACAGTATGTGTAGGTTTACAATGTGACCAGTAGACTCATTTAATAACGTTTGTGTTTCTTCATGGTTTATGAGGACATGATTGGTTTTGTGAGACTTAAAGCTTTCAGTAAGCGAATGTCATGTTTTCTTCATCTTTCTTTACTTCTCTCTTTCAGCACCTCCATAAGCCAGTCACTTTGTCAAACACAAACAGAGCTGTCTTCTACAGAGGTTTGTTAATTATTTTGTCAAGCTATTTTGACACTCCTTAAAGGGCTAGTTCACCCAAAAATGACAATTGTGTCATCATTTGCTCACCCTTTACTTGTTCCAAACGTTTATAGGTTTAATTCTTCTGTTAAAGACAAAATAAAATACTTTAAAAAAAGATGAAAACCTGTAACCATTAACTTCCATATCATTTGTGTTTTCTATTGTGGAAGTCAATGATTGCAGGGTTTCTTCTTCAATCAAAATATCTTGTTTTGTTTTTTATCAGAAGAAATAAACCCTTAAAGGTTTGGAACACTTGAGGGTAAATTCATAGTAAGGAAATGTTCATTTTTGGGTGAACCATCACTTTAAGTGCTAAAATGACAGTTTCCTATTTTTACTAAATGCAGTGTAGCAGTCCTGTGAGTTTAGTCATGGTTTATGAGGACCAAGTATGTCTACTGGATGTGACTTACCAGCAGGCTTTTGTTTTATTAATTCTGTGTGTTTCTTCATGGTTTATAAGGACATGATTGGTTTGCGAGACATAAAGCTTTCATTAAGCCAATGACATGTCTTCTTAATCTTTCTGTGCTTCTTTCTTTCAGTATCTCAATGAGCTCATCACTTTGACAAACACAAACAGAGCTGTCTTCTACAGAGGTTTGTTAATTCTTTTGTCAAGCTATTTTGACAGTCGTTAAAGGGATAGTTCACCCAAAAAATAACAATTGTTTCATCATTTGCTCATCCTTTACTTGTTTTAAACCTTATGGGTTTAATTCTTCTGTTAAAGACAAAAGAAAATACTTTAAAAAAAGATGGAAACCTGTAACCATAGCCTTTTATAATAGAAAATACCAATAATATGAAAGTCAATGGTTACAGGTTTTCATCAGTTTTCAAAGTATCTTTTGTGTTTAACAGAAGAAATAAACCCATAAAAGTTTGGAACACTTGAGGGTAAATTCATAGTAAGGAAATGTTCATTTTTGGGTGAACCATCACTTTAAGTGCAAAAATGACAGTTTCCTATTTTTACTAAATGCAGTTTAGCAGTCCTGTGTGTTTAGTCATGGTTTATGAGGACCAAGTATGTCTATTGGATGTGACTTAGCAGTTGGTTGTTGTTTTATTAAATCTGTGTCTTTCTTCATGGTATATGAGGACACAGTATGTGTAGGTTTACATAGTGCTAGCAGTAGACTATAGATTATAACATGTTTCTTCATGGTTTATGAGGGCATAGTAAAGGGATAGTTCACCCAAAAGTACAATTGTGTCATCATTTGCTCACCCTTTAGTTGTTTTAAATCTTTATGGGTTTATTTTGTCTGTTAAACACAAAAGAAGATGGAAACCTGTAACCATTGACTTTCATATTATTTGTGTTTTCTATTGTGGAAGTCAATGATTGCAGATTTTCTTCTTCCATCAAAATATCTTGTTTTTTTTTTGTTTATCAGAAGAAATAAACACATAAAAGTTTGGAACACTGAAGGGTAAATTCATAGTAAGTAAATGTTAATTTTTGGGTGAACAACCCCTTTAAGTGCTAAAAGGACAGTTTCTTATTTCTACTAAATGCAGTGTAGCAGTCCTGTGTGTTTTGTATTGGTTTATGAGGACATGATTGGTTTTGCGAGACTTAAAGCTTTCAGTAAGCCAATGACATGTCCTCTTAAACTTTCTGTGCTTTTTTCTTTCAGTATCCCAATGAGCACGTCACTTTGACAAACACAAACAGAGGTGTCTTCTACAGAGGTTTGTTAATTCTTTTGTAATGCTATTTTGACACTCCTTAAAGGCATAGTTCACCCAAACAGTACAATTTTGTCATAATTTGCTCACCCTTTACTTGTTCCAAACCTTTATAGGTTAAATTCTTCTGTTAAAGACAAAATAAAGCACTTAAAAAATGGAAACCTGTAACCATTGACTTCCATATCATTTGTGTTTTCTATTGTGGAAGTCAATGATTGCAGGTTTTTTTCTTCCATCAAAATATCTTGTTTTTGTTGTTTATCAGAAGAAATAAACCCTTAAAGGTTTGGAACACTTGAGGGTAAATTAATAGTAAGTAATTGTTAATTTTTGGGTGAACCATCACTTTAAGTGCTAAAATGACAGTTTCCTATTTTTACTAAATGCAGTTTAGCAGTCCTGTGTGTTTAGTCATGGTTTATGAGGACCAAGTATGTCTACTGGATGTGACTTAGCAGTAGGTTGTTATTTTATTAAATCTGTGTGTTTCTTCATGGTATATGAGGACACAGTATGTGTAGGTTTACATAGTGCTAGCAGTAGACTATTATAACATGTTTCTTCATGGTTTATGAGGGCATAGTAAAGGGATAGTTCACCCAAAAGTACAATTGTGTCATCATTTGCTCACCATTTGCTTGTTTTAAATCTTTATGGGTTTATTTTTTCTGTTAAACACAAAAGAAGATACTTTGAAAAAAGGTGGAAACCTGTAACCATTGACTTTCATATTTTTTGTGTTTTCTATTATGGAAGTCATTGATTGCAGGTTTTCTTCTTCCATCAAAATACCTTGTTTTGTTGTTTATCAGAAGAAATAAACCTATAAAGGGTTGGAATGCTTTGGGGTATATTAATAGCAAGTACATTTTCATGTTTGGATGAACCATCCTTTTAAGTGTTAAAATAACAGTTTCCTATTTCTGCTAAATGCAGTGTAGCAGTCCTGTGTGTTTAGTCATGGTTTATGAGGACCAAGTATGTCTATTAGATGTGACTTAGCAGTAGACTATTGTTTTATTAAATCTGTGTGTTTCTTCATGGTTTATGAGGGCATAGTTTGTAATGCAAAACCTAAAACAGTTAGTAAATGAATGTAAAATTTTCTTTATCTATGCTTCTCTCTTTCAGTACCCCAATGAGCTAAATGCTTCGACAAACACAGAGTTGTCTTCTACAGAGGTTTGTTAATTCTTTTGTCAAGCTGTTTTGACACTCCTTAAAGGGATAGTTCACCCAAAAATGACAATTGTGTCATCATTTGCTCAACCTTTACTTGTTCCAAACGTTTAAAGGTTTAATTGTTTTCTTTAAAGACAAAATAAAATACTTTAAAAAAGATGGAAACCTGTAACCATTGACTTTTATATATTGTTTTTTTCTATTGTGGAAGTCAATGATTGCAGGTTTTTTTTCTTCCATCAAAAAATCTCGTTTTTGTTTTTTATCAGAATTAATAAACCCATAAAAGTTTGGAACACTTGAGGGTAAATTCATAGTAAGGAAATGTTCATTTTTGGGTGAACCATCACTTTAAGTGCTAAAATGACAGTTTCCTATTTTTACTAAATGCAGTTTAGCAGTCCTGTGTGTTTAGTCATGGTTTATGAGGACCAAGTATGTCTATTGGATGTGACTTAGCAGTAGGTTGTTGTTTTATTAAATCTGTGTCTTTCTTCATGGTATATGAGGACACAGTATGTGTAGGTTTACATAGGTTTACATAGTGCTAGCAGTAGACTATTATAACATGTTTCTTCATGGTTTATGAGGGCATAGTAAAGGGATAGTACACCCAAAAATGACAATTGTGTCATCATTTGCTCACCCTTTACTTGTTTTAAATCTTTATGGGTTTATTTTTCTGTTAAACACAAAAGAAGATGGAAACCTGTAACCATTGACTTTCATATTTTTTGTGTTTTCTATTATGAAAGTCAATGATTGCAGGTTTTCTTCTTCCATCAAAATATCTTGTTTTTGTTGTTTATCAGAAGAAATAAACCCATAAAGGGTTGGAATGCTTTGGGGTATATTAATAGCAAGTACATTTTCATTTTTGGATGAACCATCCTTTTAAGTGCTAAAATAACAGTTTCCTATTTCTGCTAAATGCAGTGTAGCAGTCCTGTGTGTTTAGTCATGGTTTATGAGGACCAAGTATGTCTATTGGATGTGACTTAGCAGTAGACTATTGTTTTATTAAATCTGTGTGTTTCTTCATGGTTTATGAGGACATGATTGGTTTTGCAAGACTTAAAGCTTTCAGTAAGTGAATGTCATGTTTCCTTCATCTTTCTTTACTTTTCTCTTTCAGCACCTCCATAAGCCAGTTGCTTTGACAAACACAAACAGAGCTGTCTTCTACAGAGGTTTGTTAATTCTTTTGTAATGCTATTTTGACACTCCTTAAAAGGATAGTTCACCCAAAAAGGACAAATTTGCTCATCCTTCACTTCCTTCAATCTGTGTTTCTTCATGGTTTATGAGGACACAGTATGTGTAGGTTTACATGGTGCTAGCAGTAGACTATTATAACGTGTGTTTCTTCATGGTTTATGAGGGCATGGTTTGTTATGCTTGACTTTAAAAGTAAGTAAACGAATGTTGAATTTTCTTTATCTTTGATTTTCTGTTTCAGTACCTCCATGAGCCAGTCGCTTTGACCAACACAGAGTTGTTTTCTACAGAGGTTTGTTAATTCTTTTGTCAAGAATTAACAAACCTCTGTAGAAAACAACTCTGTGACTGGCTCATACCCAAAAATGACAAATGTGTCATCATTTGCACACCCTTTATGGGTTTATTTTTTCTGTTAAACACAAAAGAAGATGGAAGATGAAAACCTGTACTCATTGACTTCCATATTTTTGGTGTTTTTATTTTGGAAGTCAATGATTGCAGGTTTTCTTCTTCCATCAAAATACATTGTTTTTTGTTTAACAGAAAAAAATAAACTCGTAAAGTAGAAAAGTCCAATAGTACGAAAAATAATAACATGGAAGTCAATGAGTGCACGTTTTAATTTATTAAGAAAATAAACTAATAATAATTAAAATAATAAAATAATTTAAATAAGTGAATAAAAATGTCTCTCTCACTTTCTCCCTTTAGGAAATAACAGGTGAATCTTGACAGAAATCCAGGAAGCCAGACAGTGATGGTGGTGATGGTAAGAATTTCTGTCAATAACAATGCAGGAAGAAACTAAGTAACTAAAATTACTTTGAAAATAATGTGCATTTTAGGCCTTTTTTATTTTAAGCAAATTTTAAGCATGATCTAAAGGGTTGAGTTTATTTTCTTAATGAGTTATAGGTGTATTTTGAGAATAAACCAATCAGAGTCTCATCTCCCATTCCCTTTAATAGCCTTGCATCGTGCCATAAGCGCATTTGCTATTTACATGACGTAAAGTAAGTTTAAGTGGAAAAACTGAGCATTTCACAAGCAAACAGTTAACAGTTATTTTTAACAGAAAACTGTTAAACAGAGCATCTACCGCGCGAGAATGAGAGATAAATGATCTACTTTCACTTTCGCTCTTGGTGGATAGCAAAATCTTTACGCACAGACATCAGTTAGCCTAATAATAATAATTAATTGCGTTTGTTAAGCGCAAATATTTGTTTCAAAACTTTCTAAATGCAGTTCTAATTTCCAGCAAATGAATAAATGAACAATAATAACTAAGTGTTGTCATAAACCTGAGTTATATCCTAAAACACATGTTGCCCACATATGGTCTAAAACTGGACAGGTGGGCAAATCTAAGCTTTTTTTAATAAAACAAATATAAATATGGATATAATAATTAATACTGCTAATAATAACATACAAAAGCAAATTGTTATGAATGAACTGAAAAAAACTGCATTGCGCCACATTGCGCCGGGTGTATGATAGGGCCCTTAAGTGCAATGAGGGTTAATTTTGGAAAATAGAATTAAAGAAATAAATGCTAACTAAAATGAAAGCACAAACACATAGTAAAAACAAATAAGTAGGCCTAAATAAATAAATAAAGCAGTGTTTTAGCCAAAATATAAAGAGATGTTCAGTGTTTGCTGTTTTGATAGGACTAAGACAGTCATTAAATAAGCTTTTTCATTTACGTTTTTATTTACATTTTCGTTGTTGATTATATTTTACTATCTCATTTTATGTCTAAATTATTGTACATAACAATAAATGAATAATAAAAAATAAATTAATAAAAAAAATAGGCCTAAATAATTATTTATTTAAAGACATTGCGGCGAAACACTGAGAAACGGAATGCTACTTCATCAAAAGCATAACAATAAATTGACCTACCTCAAGCAGATCACTAAAAGTATAATACAAATAGTTTTGCCGCAAGACATAAATTAAGTTTCACAAGTTTATTTTTAATAATTTAGTTTCAGTTCAGTTCTGTTTTTTTTTCTTTTTTTTTCTTCAAAACGTAGCCTATACAGTAGCTGTAAATACTCTTCTATTTGTAAATAAAGATAAACAATGAAACAAAGCATTATAATTTCTTCATTAATCAATACATACTTGTGAACAAGTTTATTATCATTGTAAACTTGTTAAGTTCAATGAGGATTCATTATAAAATTAAAGAATAAAGAAGACATAAAGAATTAAAATACAACTAAAATGAAAGTACAAGCATAAATGCAATGAGTAGGCCTTAGTAAATAAAGCAGTGTTTTAGCCTAAATATAGAGAGATAAACAGTGTTTGTTATTTTAAAGTGATAGGACTAAGATGGTCAATAAATAAGCTTTTTATTTACCTATTCATTCACAGTTTTAATTTACATTTTTTTGATTATATTTTACTCTTATTTTTACCTATTAAAAATCTTATTTTTTTCTTATTATTACTCTTATTTTACTTTTATTATATTTATATTTTACTATTATGTTATTTTGTCTCAATTACTGTACATTAATAGCAAATTAATATTTAAGTAGGCCTAATTATTTATTTAAAAACATTACCAGCGAAATACTGAGAAACGGTCTGGCGCTATTTTTATATACAGGCCTATCATAATTTTAAAGAAAGCTGCAAGGTGTGCTACATTATTTTAAATTATTTTTTCTGTCTGTTACTTGAAGTTCAGTGCGTGTGCGTGTGCGCTGAGAGACAACAAGGCAATATTGACAAAATATTGAATTTTGTTTTTTATATTGCATTGCATTAATTTGCAGAGATGTTTTATAGTTTATACAGGCCTAAAATAAACGCTTTGGTACAGAGTTATTATTTTAAAACAAACCTGTGTTTGTAATGATGGATGTAGGTGTCACAAAATACTTTTTAAATCAGTGTTTTTAATAATATGATCATTATTTATTGTGAACAACACTTAATAAATACTGAAATGTCCTTAATACACACCTTTTTTTTTATCAATTACAGTGCTTCCCGCTAGGGCTGCTCTATTATGGGAAAAATCATAATCACGATTATTTTGGTCATAATTTTAATCACAATTATTCAAAATGATTATCAGTTCAAGTCAAAATTATTAGGGCTCCTGTGAAATTATTATTATTATTTTTTATAAATATTTCCCAAATGATGTTTAACAGATTCAGGAATTTTTCACAGTATTTCCTATAATATTTTTTCCTTTGGAGAAAGTCTTATTTGTTTTATTTCAGCTAAAATAAAAGCAGGTTTAAATATTTTGAAATCTATTTTAAGGTCAATATTAATAGCTCCCTTAAGCAAAATAGTTTTTGATGGTCAGCAGAAGAAATTACTGGTATACAATGACTTGCCTAATTATCCTAATTAAGCCTTTGAATCGTACTTTAATCTGAATGCTTGTATTTTGAAAAATATCTAGTAAAATATGTGCTGTCATCATAACAAAGATGAATGAAATCAGTTATAAAAAATTAGTTATTAAAACTATTATGTTTAGAAATGGGTTAAAAAAATAGTCTTTCCATTAATCAGAAATTGGAGGGAAAAGGGTTGCTAATAATTCAGGAGGGTTAATAATTTAGATTTCAACTGTATTCATTTATTTTCCTCCCTGCAAAGGAAAGGAAAATATGTACAATAGAATAAAAATATGAAACAAACTGTGCTTTAAGCATCTTCACTGTAAAAAAAAACAAACTTTGATTATAGCTACTAAAGTCCTTCAGTAAAGAACAGTGAGGGATTGTCTTCTTTTGTTGTTTGATTAATGGTAAAAACAGTCGGCAGCAGGAATATCACGCACTTTCACTTTAAGAGCAGTACGGTTCTGATTTATGGTTTCTCTTTCACATGTCTTTTGATTCTCAACTCGTTTGTTTATTACATAAATGAGAGTTAATATGAATAATCACTGAACATCGCGTTTTGATACCTATTTGACCATTAAAATGCTCACATTAAGATAACTTTAGATGTGTGTGCTTTGCTCTGACCACACAGTGTGCGAATATGTGTGTGCCGCATACACACACCATGCGGTCTCATTCATGCTTTTAAAACATGAATGATTCGAATGTACATCAATAATTGATGCACATGCCGTGCTGCAAAATTACAATGCATGCTTTTAGTAATATTCACGTGAAACTGAGCTTTGCAGAGCAACAAATGTGTACAACTGATAAGAGGACGTAAGAGGATATATGATGCAACAATCTTTTTATCTCGATTAATGATTTTCATATTCGTTTGAAGCCATAATCAAAATCGAATTTTCGATTAATTGCATAGCCCTACTTCCCGCATGTTTATAATATACTTGCGGTGGTAGCAGGCCCGGCGCCAGGATATCATAACTGAGGAGGCATTTTAATCCCATGACTAATTTTGGTCCCTCTTGTTCTTTTCATTTAGGCTATTTATTCACATTAATTATTACTTTGCATTACTGCCTAAGTTACTGACTCAAGGCAGTAATATACTTTTTTTATAGTAATAATAATATGCAGTTTTGCTACTATTGATTTTATACCATTTATCAACGCAGACAGATCATGGTTCATTGCCAAACGATTGCTTTACATCAAATTTTATTATCCTTATATGGGCCTATAATAGGCCTATAAAGGTTTAAAGTTTTAGGTAAAGACGTCAAACTATGCCCATACATGCAAGCCAATCCACGGTTAGACTATTCTATAACCGGTAAATAAAATAGTCAAATCAGCATTACTGAATCACGCTTCACAAAACCTTAACCAACCAAAATCAGTGTTAGGAAAAAGTTAAATGTTACAATGAAATGTCATTAAAAAAAATTATTAAGTTACATTTTAAGGCATTAGTACAGAGACTCAGAAGGGACGTGATGGTGAAGAAAAAATTGGGTGGAAGAAAAAAAAACTGAGTGGGAGAAAAAAAAAGGTGGTAGAAAAAAAAACAGTGATTGGAATATATATATTTTTTTCAAGTTTTTGTTCCCTCACAAAGATGTTTTGCATTATCCAGACTTCCTGTTCACTTCATACCTGTCAAACCTCCCCTATTTTACCATTCTATCCCTCTATCATCCTATTGTTAAGTATTTTCCCATATTTCTCATATATTTTTATTTTTGAAAGCATTCTGAAACAAATATAAAAATGTCTGCATTTACTTTCTTTCCATTAAAAGCTTTCTGTACATGCCATTTAAAGAGTAGTTAAAGTGCAGGATTCAGATCTGTGTTTAAACAGACAAATATACTTAACAATATGTAAACATGTCCGTCCTGTGTGTTTTATTTTAAACACAACTCATTTTCTCTTTAATGAGCACAAACAGTTACTTAAGTAATGGAATACTTTCATTATAGATCTGTGCATTCTTAAATTGACACCTCTGTTATGAAATAAAAGAAAATGAGAGATTCATTTGATGCTCATCACATGTTTGATAACAGAGGTGTCGCTTTAAATGGTGTGTATAGAATCTGATCTGGGATCAGTTTATCATACCTAGCACATCCGTATACATGCATTTGCTAATTCACAGGTTGCATATGAAGAGCGATGATCGACCCACAGCTTTAATGGAAAGAAAGAGAAATATGGGAGAATCCCAGCAAAAACGGAAGGGTTGGGAGAATCCAGGTAAAACAGGAGGGTTGACATGTATGAAGTGAACAGGAAGTATTAGTGGAAAAACAGTTTTGCGAGAACGCAAAACATCTGCGAGGGAACGCAAAAACTTCCAAAAGACGATTTTTAAAAAAATATATAGTCAAGGTAAAATGTTCAAAAACTAGGTCTGACTCACTCCTTTTTTTCCGCCTTCTCATTAACACACCTTTATTAAATTACAATAATTAACAAATTGCACAAACAAACAGTAATATTTTAGAGTAAAGTAATGAGCTATTTAAAAGTACACTTTAAAGAAAACCACATTTACAAGAGAGACTGTGCCTTAAAGCATATACTGCTCTGTCACACTGCTTTTATTTATTATTTTAGGTTTGTTTATGAATTAATTATATAAGTTAAATATTTCATGTATGTGGTTTAATATTTAATTGGTCATTAAATCAAATGAAAAAGCTAGCTACTTTATTTTTTGACGCTTCAACCGATCAATAAACAAAGAAATGAACAACCACAGATTATTTTATTCTCTCTGTAAAGTATTTAGATACTTAGACTATACTAAATAATTAGACTATTCTATATAGTTTTTAACATTGTTTGGGCTCAGTTGGGATTATTTGTTAATGAACAGCCACTCATCTTTCCATTAAACATTTTGATATTAAAATTATGTTTTAACTTTATGTCTCCAAGATTGCATTGTAATTTTCTAAGTTTAACTAAACTAGTTAAACTAGACAATTAAAATATGCTGTAAAAAAGTTTAGGTTGATAATTTAGGTTTTATTTTGGCTGGAAATGATTTACTGCTGGTTTTATCTGACCAGAGAACAACACAATTGACGCAGTAGCATTGTGTAAAGTGCGATATGAGACAGCATATTTAATCCTTGCACTATTTTAAGTGAATGCATATGTATTCCACCGACTCCAAAATTAGGAGTTAAGAGTCTCATCCAAAAAATCCAGAACCGAACATCCCTAATCGACGCCCCATTGATGTTTCTGTGAACATCAGGTGCCATTATTAACTGTTTATCAAGTTAAATTTCAAACTGAACCAATAACTGTTTTTGATTAATTCAAAGTATAGCCCAGACTATTTTTTCCTTTTCAAAAGCAGTAGCAGTATAGCCTAAACAGGACAGTTTTACAAATGTACAGATAAGCATTTTTATAACTGAACATCACAAAAGGCCTACAAGAATTTTCTTTCCATTTTTATATACAGGCCTATTATAATTTTAAAGAAAACTTCTAGGTGGGCTATATTATTTTAATTCTAGCCTATATTATTTTTATTAATTTCCTCTGTATCTGTCACTTGCGATTCAATGCACACGTGCTGAGCGAGACGAGAAATAAGGCAATATTGACCATTTTTTATAGGCCACTATAGTATATAATAGTTTATTTTTACATATAGTATTGCATTAATTTGCATTGACGTTTTGTAATTAATTACTTATCTTGCTATTTTATTTTCTTATTCGTTTTAAAAACATTCTAACATTTATCACATTCGTCCATTCAAACAATTTACGCCGAATTGGCAATTCCCGCAAAACTGAAAGTGAAAGTATTATATGCATTTATAAGCTATTTAAAAGCAGAAAGAAAAGAGGAAACCCCGACCCCAACGGTGATGCCGGTATTACCGCTGTTGTCACATGTCGATTAACCGGTGGGGAAATTTCCTCATCGTCACAACCTTAATTTGAATGCTAAAGGATTTTAGATGTGTATATAAAATAGCCTATGTAAAATATTAACATCATCAAATTAATAAAATAATGACAAATTTGAAATAAATGACAGAAAAGTTAATAAAAACAGACATTCTCTAAAAAATATAAAAATCGCAATATTAAAATGAGTAGATTTTTTTAAATAAAATGCGTTGATTAACTATTACTAATGGTGTATATATTTTACAGCCAGTCTAGATCTCATTACGTCCTCTCCCGAGTATATAGCCAAAGTTTTTCTTAGTCGTTTACATTAAAGAATCTATTATTTACTTTTTCTCTCTGTATCGTGGCTGAGTGTGCGCTGTCAGCTGAATATAGGCTTAAATTAAATCTAAAAACCAACTAGCCTGCGAGCTAATATTTGTTCTTTTTTTTTCGCATAACAGCCAATTTCAACCGCGAGGAGATACCAACAGCTTGATATGCAACATTTTCTAAAATGTTATTTAGCTCGGAATAAAAACAATTCACAAACATTCATTTAGTGTGTGTTTTTTTTAAAGATTGGATTAGCCTATTTCACAGTGTGTAAACATTAGAAATAATAATTACGCTAAAATACAGTAGATTACCCCTTCATTTAGATATATGTCGTTGTTTGGGAAACTCTCCCCTGGTCTAGAAGCTTCTTATCTGCTCCACAAGCGCAGCTCGCTTCTTCCTCTGGCTCTGCACCAGGGCTGGGTTTCCCAAACAACAACGTAACTCGCGGCAGAAATATCATAGTACAATGTGTCGTTTGGGAAAAGAACGATGTAGTGACGAGTGTGTCCCAAAACCTGTAGTTTCTCTGTCACAGATCTATTGTTTGATCCACATTAGTTATAACGTAAAATGCCCATAATGATGCTCTAAACGAGGTGGTAACAACTTCTTTAGAGAGAGAGAGAAAAAAAAAACATTATTTTATTTGCAAATTATATTGTTTTACACAATCACACATTTAAAAAAAAAAAATCTATCATAGTTTTGGTGAAAACATGCACTTATTTTCCATATTAATTGAAATATATATAACGGCACATATAAGACCTATTTTTGTTTCCTTTACAAATATTATTAAGAATTTCATTTCTAATTTCATATATAAATTATAGAAATCATTAATGGTTTTAGGCCTAATTTACAGTAGGCTATTAATTTTGAAATAGAAAAAACTTTTTAATATAATATTAATTATTATTATTATTATTATCATTAAAGTAGGATATTGCAAACAATATGCAAAATAAATGCAAACAATATTCCATGACTCCAATATCAATTGCTACGAGCCTAATATAGAAATTTTAATTAACACGTAGTTCAGTCCAAAAGTTGCTGTGAATAGAAACAGCCTATATAAGCCTACATTACCAGAAGTTGGCCTATAGGTAAAAGGTATATAACCGGGGATTTTGGTCAACCTTGCTTGTGAAATATACTCAAGATATACCCCTGCTCTCATCTCAAACAAAATGTTTGGCTATTAATGAAGCAGCCTGTCTGAGGTGTTAATGGGGCATTGCGCTTTAACCGAAAACAACAACAACCAAAAAGCACTAAATTGGTTACAGGGGTTGCTTCAGAAAATTGCCTAATAATAATAGTAGTAGTAGTAATAATAATAATAATAATAATAACTACTGGCATGTTTATAACTAAAGTTGTTTTTACTTCGGTTTGCTTAAGGCAAACCGTAGTTAGTAAGGTCATAAGCTCTCCGTAAAGTCATACGTAGTTGCATTAAATCACCTAATATCAAATAAAAAGTGTTTCAATCGTTAAACTGATTTAGAATTCTGCAACTAATGTATCTACATATAACTGTTCTTTGAAAATTTGCTGTGAATGCACACAAATTACACAAAGTTATCAAAACATAAAACTTGATTTTTTAAATATTCTACACGTTAAAGAAAAAATAGCAGGGAGAAAAAACCCAGTCATAAAGAAATGTATGTTAACACAAAACACTCCTTGAAACAAAATTAAACTCTTCATTCACAAACCGAAAGAAATGCGAGATTTAGGAAGAAAATAAGGCTGTGAATAGAGGGAGATCATCGCAAGCTCCTCGATGTAAACTAATCTCACCGTCATCTCTTTTCTATCATTATACATGGGGGGAGGCTACGGTAAATTTTTAGTTGGAACACAGCGTTAGGTTTAAACTGAGTGAAATGGTGCAACATTTGTGAAATGGTGCAATATTTAGTAGTGCGTACATTGTAAATTAGTGTCCCTTTAAGTCACAACTAGGCTTCATTTTAACTTACACACTGCTGGTGCAACTGGCCCCATGTAATCAAAAAAAGGCTGCATATTATTAAGTGGGTCGCGGGTTATAATCTAAAAGCTATTGCCAGTCAAACACAGCACAGCCATTACAGCAAAATGGAGAGATTTAAATGTACATATTGCACGTATGGAATTATCCACTCACTGCATGTCGTCTACCCTGATAAACATGCTAATTGTCTTATTATTATTAATATTATATTGTATGCACTTATGAAATTAAAGTTTATAAAGCCTGGTTTATACTTCTGCGTTATGATCGGCGTAACCCACAGCACATGCAACACGCGTAGCTGTTTATTTTACTTCTGCGCGCTGTCTCTGTTGGTCTGCATTAACACTTTCGAAACGCTAGTTGGCAGTGAGGTGTTAATGTTCCTCTGTGTTGAGTTTCTTCGCTGTTGTTTTGTTCTTTCTAAACGCTTCCTGAACATACAAGTGACTCAAACTCGCTCATTTTGAGGCTGGAACCGGCGGGCGTGGAACAACTTTAACTATGAGATAAACACAAAACAAAACTTTCTATCCAGAGCTCCTTCACGGGACTCCACACTTGTAAACAATCGCTCTATTGGGCTCGCGCCACTCGCACGGCTCTTGGTCTCGCCCCTAGACTTGTCAGCGCTGCCAAGCCGACCAATCACGACCATCAAAAAAAATCACGACCTTGCGCTCTGTGTCCTTGCGACTTGTAGTTACATTTTTTGAGAGATGCACATCATCGACGCCGACGGCCAATAAACAATGCTTAAACATTAAAATGTGCTTTTAGAAACTTTAAATATTTATGTTTCTAATATTTAATTATACATTTGCTGTGTTTAATATAGGGGATAGAATAGCATACAGTATAAAAAAAATTTAGTCCTTTATACCGAAATAGGCAGGCTATAAGAGGAGGCGCTCTATTAAACAAGCAGAAACAGCACAGACTGTTCACTCTGCATGCATGTGAAAAAAATAAACAGACGATAAATAATAGGCGACTCACCTTACGTGCCGATATGCCCATTTATTTAATTCATAACTGCCACTAATAGCTATGCAAAAGGGAACCTATTTTGAGTGTTTTGCATGTAGTGACAGATTTTCAAATATTTGTAACCTGGCCTATAATAAATAATAATAATTATTGATAAAGCAAGTTATACTGCAATCAGGTGATGTGTTTCATTGACTCGAAAACCTTAATATTTTGTAGTGTGTGCTGTGACGCGATTTTCATTTCTTGCAATGTGCGCACGTTTAAGATTTGAGGTAATAACATCGCCATGATAGTCAAAGAAATGTAAACATTCTTTTTACCCCAACACAATTTAATAGGGCGCTATAAAGGCTAAACAACTTCATTCTTATATTTGTTTAATTTTTGCAGCCTGGGGCTATACTTCTCACCATCTATTGTATCTTTTCTAAAGCATACAGTATAGTGTAAAAGCATGTTTATTACTAAGAAAAAAATAAGTATTTTTTAATTGATCACATCACATAATCTACTGTAGGCTACATTAACACAGTTAGGGCTGCTCTATTATGGGAAAAATCATAATCACGATTATTTTTGTCATAATTGCAAACAAGATTATTCAAAACGATTTTTCAGCTGAAGTCAAAATTATTAGCGCTCCTGTGAATTTTTTATTTTTATTTTTTTTAATAAATATTTCCAAAATGATGTTTAACAAATTCAGGATTTTTTTTACAGTATTTTCTATAATATTTTTTTTCTTCATGAGGAAGTCTTATTTGTTTTATTTTGGCTAGAATAAAAGCAGGTTTAAATATTTTGAAACCTATTTTAAGGTCAATATTAATGACTTGCCTAATTATCCTAATTAAGCCTTTGAATTGTACTTTAATCTGAATGCTTGTACTTTGAATTGAAAATATCTAGTAAAATATGTGCTGTCATCATAACAAAGATGAATGAAATCAGTTATAAAAAATTAGTTATTAAAACTATTATGTTTAGAAATGGGTTGAAAAAAAATCTTCTTTCCATTAAACAGAAATTGGTGGAAAATGGTTGCTAATAATTCAGGAGGGCTAATAATTCGGATTTCAACTGTATATATGCAGTTATTTTCCTCCCTGTAAATGAGCAAAGGGAAATATGTACAATAGAATAAAAATATGAAACAAACTGTGCTTTAAGCATCTTATAAATGAATAAATGATCACTGAACACAGCATTTTGACACCTATTTGACCATTAAAACGCTCACAGTAAGATAACTTTAGATGTGTGTGCTCTGCTCGTCTAGGCTAAGTGCACACACACAGCAGCATGTACAAATCAGATTATGAAAAATGATCTAGAGCATGCTTTTCCTTTTATCCTTTATTTTTAGTTTTTTTTTGTTTTGTTTTTATTTACACATTTTTTTAAAGTGGTGAGGACAATATTCACTGGTTCCCCCGTCCTGTATAATAATTAAATGTTACATTTTTAAGAACTTCACAAATAGCCTAAATAACACTTTTCAGTATCAGTGATAATATAAATAGTAACTAATAATAATAGGAAGAAGAAGAAAAAGAAGAACAAAAAATATTAGCCTATTGATAACAATATAAGTGAGATGTTGAGGAAAAAACAGCGTAGGCTACTAACTCTCCACTGTTTTTGATTCATATTTTAAATTATTTGACAGAAAGCTAGCATGCTGACACATTGTCTGGATTAAGCAGACCTAGTTGGAGTTGCAATGTTTCAAGCAGCACTCAATACACGTTCAGACTTTCTATCGGAGTGCTTGTAGCGCAAATGCACAAATGCTCTTTCCTATGCTACATTTCTCGTCAATGTCTTTCATTTATCACTTTCTCTTTTGTATCCGGCCATTTTTAAATAGGGTTCTGCGATATCTGGCTGACAAAAAATAAAAAAATAAATCTTAATTTTTATAATTTTATATATTTTTATTTTATTTTTTGTGCTCATAATATTGACCTTTGCAGTTTTTTCCTTTTTATTATTCAGCTAAACTAAAAACCGGAAGACTTTCTTCAGTGGAAAAATATAATAGGGAATATTATGAAAACATTGCTTGCCTTTTTTTAAAATTAAGAATATTCTTTACATTGAAAGGTCATATCACTTTCAGTAGTCTACAATGATTCAAAGCAGCTACTGAAAGTTATACTCACATATGTTGCTGTTAAATCATGTAGTTGTGTGATGCATAACTATGGTGTAAGTGCACACCTAAGGATTAACCTTTTTTCCAAGAAAGAGACTTTTAAACGATATTGATGAACAGTTGATATGATCTATTAAAAGTCAGTGATGCTAACAGTTAATCATCTTGTTCGCTTTCAGGCTCTAGCACTGGCAGAACAACCTACATGAGAAGACCATGGACAAAAGCAGACGTGAAGGCTGTAATGAGTTCAAAAGACTGATTATTATTATACACATTTTCTTTTTTTTTTTTTCCTTGTCACAGAGTGACAATATTTAACCATTTTCAAACATGTAAATTAAAAAAAAAAAACATGGCCCAGGCCCACTTTTGTTCCATGCCAGTGCTTTACAGTCCATCATCACTCTAGGGCAGAGTCTCTACATTGCTCTACAGATTGCCTCTGCTTCTCAACCCATGTCTGCCACTACTCCACAGTCTGGTACTGCTCCACAGTCCAAGTCCACGTCTGCTTCATGAGCCTGGGCAATACCCATCACACAAAAACACATAACCCACAAATGCAGTCCCTCATACTGAACATTTACAACAGTGTTGAGTAGCAAAAATACATGTTTTTGTTTTTTTATTTACATGTTTGAAAATGGTCAAATATTGTCACTGTGACAAAAAAAGTGAAAATGTGTATGATAATTAGTCACATTATAACACAGTATATTACTGTCACACATTACGAAATTTAGTTTTTAATCTGTTTTGTGTTCATATAATTATGTATGTATCATTCAATTTGTGGAATCAAACTTTTATGTCTAGTTTTATCTTTTTTTCTTTTTATCTATCTTTTTATTTGTTTTTATCCATCTAATTTTTGTTCTTGTCAGAGTGATAATAGTTTATGCATTTCATAATAAAATGTATATACATGTTTAATTGCCCTGCTGTTTTCCTGGACTTCAAAAATAAAAATAAAAAGTTTTTTTTATTCCTGTCATTGAGTGGCAATGTTTTATATTTGACAGTATTCTAGTGCACTACCATGTTGTGTTCTAGTATAAATATTTAAATTTGAAAAAGAATAATCTGTTGAACGACTTAATTAAATTTTAAAATACCATTAGTTTGTTTATAAGCTGTAATCATTCATTCATTCATTTTCTTTTCGGCTTACTCCCTTTATTTATCAGGGGTTTCCACAGTGAAATGAACCGCCAACTTATCCAGAATATGTTTTACGTTGCGGTTGTTCTTCCAGCTGCAACCCATCACTGGAAAACACCCATACACACTCATTGTTCAACAGTACATTAAACAGATTGTTTAACTGATACAACACAATAAGCCTACAGATTTGTTAAATCAAAAGCGTATTATAAGCAAAATAGGATTTTGTCATTTAAGAAGTGACAGGCAGAACCTTAGCAACTGAGATGGGTTTAGCAGGGGTCTAGCTGAGGAAAGCCAGAGTCTGTTCTGTTGTCACCCTTACTGCAATAGCAGAATAGTATATGTAAAATGTGTTAATCAGTCCTCTTAAACCATGAAGGGGCTAGGTTTGTGTGTAACATGTAAACAGACCTTGTAAACCATGATTTTGTCTGGCCCCATAAGCCTGTGAAATGTCACATAGTTAATTTGAGTGTGTTGTGAAACTAAAATTGCTGTTTTTAAGCGTTGTTTGCCTTTTGTAGCTTAAATAAAAATTTTTGGCACAAGTTTTATGTTCGTAGGATGTTGGCAAAGGTATGTCCCCGTAAACCACCAAAAAGTCACATTGACCTCATAAACCATGTATGCCTGTATGTGTGTGTGTGTGTGTGTGTGTGTGTGTGTGTTTGTGTGTGTGTGTGTGTGTGTGTGTGTGTGTGTGTGTGTGTGTGTGTGTGTGTGTGTGTGTGTGTGTTTGTGTGTGTGTGTGTGTGTGTGTGTGTGTGTGTGTGTGTGTGTGTGTGTGTCCTGTGCTGCAAATGTCATTTGTTTGCGATTCGTCGTTTCAGAAAAGGCTTGAATAAACCGCACCACAAATACATCAAATAAACTTACTTGGTATTTTTGACTAGGGAGCTGTATTTTAGCTTCATCTGTGTCTGTCTCTATCACTGACGGCTGTTTATCTGATGTAACTCGTGAAAGGCAGACATGCACATCGGAGCATGCTACACTGTAGTCATACACCAAAAATAGGCAGATTCTACATTATATAATAAATAATCTGATGGGTATGTTGAGCTGAAACTTTACAGACACATTCTGGAGACACCAAAGTGATATCTTTCTTGTAAGATGTAAAATAGGTGCACTTTAAAAATTTGTAATAAAGCAAAAAAAAATAAAAAAAATTAAATAATAATAATAATAAATAAGTACAAAAAGTAGCGCTCTTCCATTAAATATATTTGAGGGGTTGATTATCAAACAGAAATTTCGAGGTTGTATAAGGGTAAAGGGGGTGATTTGGGAATTGGGAATATGCTCATTATATATTCATGGCCAACCCAAGAACACTATCTAATATAATGTAGAAACACAAACATGGCAATATAAAAGTCCATCTACATCCACAGCCTGAGCTATTACTCTCCAGACGTTGTGACTGATTACACCATCTTTGTATTATTTGAAATAATTTTCTTAATTAATTTTCTTCTTTCAAGTGCTTGTCAACACAGGTATTTGTTGCAGTTTTGGTCTCCAGCAGTCTGTTATTAATATGTTCCATCTGACTTTGGTAACAATTGATACTGAAATTGCATTGAAGCATTTTGAGCGCTGTCAAGTAGATTATTGAATACCACTGATTGAACATTGTGTTTATGTGATCAACATTTATGACTGTGATTGGCAACAATGATCATATCTTTACTTGCACAGTAAATAGTCATGAAAACACTTGAAAGCCAGATCTATCAGCTGATTGCTCATATCTGCTCATAGACAGATCCTCTGACGCCCCATTCACACAGGGCGTCAGTGTCAACGCTTCCCATTCACTTTGAATGGGTGATGTCAGGCGTTAACGAACTGCATTGTGGATCCGTCGGTGCCACTTCATAGGTGTTGCTCGCAGCAGAAGTTGGGCCTGGCTCAACTTTTCAAGCGCCGACAGAAGCGTCAGCGAATCAGATCGCAGTATGCAAATACACCAGCTAGAAAGTGGCCTACTGCTGACTGAATTTCATTGGCTGACGCTACTATGACGATCGTGTTAGCCCCAACTTCAGACACGCCTTCAGTCAAGCGTTGACGCTGAAGCCCCGAGTGAATGGGGAGTGATAGACAGGTTTTGACTGCTTCGGTGTCCATATATCTGTGCAATCACTTGGTGCAGACAGCCAAGAGATGATAATTGGAGGCAATCACAGTCATATATAACAATGGCCAAACAACAGTGTTTAATAGCCTGCTCAACAGCACTCAAATGTTAGCAGGAAATGTAAGCTTTTTAAAGTAGTACAGTTTGGTATGAACATCAGTACTTTTACCATCTCTAGAACAAATTAATTAGCTCAAAAACAACTCAACGTGAATGTGTGACCAGGATATACGGCCCAAATCAAGATGAATGGAAGGCCAGATTTGGACCACAAATTGAAGTTTATCATATTATTGGCCCTTTTAAACCTGGATTTAAAAGCATTTGAAATGTTATTAATCTTTTTAGACAGACTTCATTTAGACCTTTTTGATGAGACTTTCAAAATTCATGTTACATAAGATGTTGTGTTAACTGAAAAAGTTATACCATTTATTGAATTTCTGCATTTTCTATTATTCAATGAAATCAGATTTTCTTGGTTAATTTACCGCTTGAGAGCAGCGTTTGTTTTTTCAGACTGCAAGAGCAAAATTATCAAACTGATGTACAAGATTAATTGCAGTGGTGTAACCTCATTACACATTGCATATAGCTGACTGAGGATAACGAAAAGGCATCTGCATTTACATCTTCATTATATTTGGCCAAAATCTGCCTCAGCCAATCGCCAAATACATTTTCAGTGATCTAATCACAGAGTCTTGAGCCCTATTCAGATAATAATTGTTTCTCATGGGGTATCTGAAAAATAAATTTTCATTTGCATGCAATTGATAAAACTCATGCATTCAGACAACTTATTCAAATTGGAGGACTTTTATGATCTCAGAAGTCACTTTTTCAACATGTTAAAAGTGTACTTAAATATCTAACATACAATAAGAATAAAAAAGTTGCACCACATGTTTTAAGGTATTATCTTTCCATACAATAGATGTCATTGTAAAAATGTGAAAACTTGTTTTGACAATTTAATTTAACCTCTCACTTTAAGTAAACATCTTATAAGGCTAATTGGTTGATCTGTAAAATGATTATTATAAGCTTCATTTTATGAATGCACAAAATACACTCTGTTTTACATAATACTGTTTAACTGTTGCTGTCATAACAACAACTCTTTTTATCTTCTTAACAGCACAGACGTTACTTCAGAAATAAAAGTTAATTCATAAAATGCATACACTAATACAGTGCAATGCTTGGCAGTGGTTAAAAGAATTACAAAATGACTTTTCAATTTGTATCTTCTTGGAATCTCAAAGTACTAGATTCATATTGACTTTATAATAGCAATTCAGTATTTATCTGAAAAAAAATACACTGTAAATGGCTTCAATATACTTGAGGTAATATATTTAGTCCATATAGTTTATTTTCATATACTGTACAGTCAGTGTATGGGCTAAATTAAAGTTTTTTGGCAGATGTGATCAGTATGAACTGCCCTCATGTTATAAACAAACAAATAAGCAAATAAATATTATTTATTACACACATAATTACACACAAAAATCTATTTTTATCTTTAAAAGAAAAAAGTGTGAATTATGCCTGCAATGTATGACTGTAATTATTATTATTTTTTTAAATCAATTAACTCCTAACAAAATGGCTGATTTATACTTCTGCGTTGAGTGATCGTCGTGACCCAAGGCACCTGACCTATGTTTAGTCATGCATTTATACATCTGCACGCTGTTTGTGTTGCACTGCAATAACACTTAAACGCTAGCTGGCGCTAGCTTTGAAGTAAGTGTAAGCATCGACGTCAGCCACAGCGAGGGCTATGTTACCGCATGGAGGCTGCACGGGACCATACGCGTGCGCTTGTCGCAGAAGTATAAATCAGCCGTAAGTGTAATTACTATGACAGCAAACTGGATTTCTCAGAATTGGAAATCGTGTTGACAAATGATGTTTATTGCATTACTTTATTTAATTAATCAACAGTACTTCTCTGGCACCCACAAATGCCAGTTTTTTCGCTGTAAAATCTACAAATGTTTTATAGTGAAGACATCACACATTTGGAATGGCCTAACCATTATCAGATACAATATGTATGGACGACAATGTGAAAAATTTCTCTCTCCTTCCAGGTTTCTGAATATAACTATACATATCTAGTCTGTGACAGCATACCAGCATAATGTAAGTATTCATAATAGTTTTAAACATGCACCCCGAGCACAAACAAAATGCCAAAAAAAAAAAGCATGTGGGTGGATAAAACTGGCCCTGGGGTGGCTGAGAGTGAAAGAGAAGAGAGAAGACATAGAGAGAGTAGGAGAAGGAGAATCTGAGCCAACTCAAGACAGGATACGGAGTCTTCTGGGATGCTGATCCATTTAAACGGACGCTTCCATTAGCTACAGCCACTAATTGAGTGAAGGACAAATAAAGTCACGGTCCTTTTTAAAAATGCCTGATTAATAAACACCGAACTTAATTAGGTTTGGTGGCTCGATCTTATCTGTTATTGTTAAGTGAGTCCACTTTTCTCCCAGAGGAACAGATTAACATTGGACATAGACTGTGTGGAAAAACCTAAGCGACAATTCTGCTCCTTTGACTTTTATTTATCATGTAAATCCTACAATTTAGCTCTTTGATATACTGCCAACTGTCTGGAAGGCACCGTATATCAGTTCTGTTCCTCCGAGCATGTTTACTGCTTACAAAAATTGGGAGGCAGCGAGAAGACATACATATTGAAAAATAATGAGATCTCTACCCGTATTGTTTCAGGCTATTTGTCAGTAAAGCTCTGCCAGGTCTGTACATGGAGGAACACCCAGGCATTGTGTTACCCATCCGCTATGTTCTGTAGATCTAGCAGATGTCTCTGGGGTGCCATGCAATGAGCCTCACAGAGAAGACGCCAAATCTTGATGGGTCCAAATTTATCCCTGTTAGGCAGTGGCATCTTTTGTAAACAGGTAAGTGCATCTTCCTCTGAAAAAGCTGGCTTTATTGGAGTATTTCTGCAATGAAGACATTAAAACCCCATAGGAAAACGCACTAAGAGGGACAGCACAAGATCACGGCTATTTGGTCTAATGTAACCTAAATGTTCAACTGCGGGTATGAGTCTGGAAGACTGCCGCAGATAATGATTTGATGAACTTCCCACTTCAGCGGTCCCTTAATCCTGAAAATCTGTTTCCTTTACATTGCGCGACAATTAACTCGCCACTTACTCTCAGAGAGATTTCAGGTCTAATTGGTTACAGTTTGGAGCATAGCAATACAAGGTTGCCTAGCAACCAGAGAGAAAGCAGAGTTTGTGCCTTTTGAGCATATTTGCGCATAATGACATTTATAATTATTTAGCAATTACTCCCTATTTTTAACGAGGCTGCACATTATGAGTTTGTGGGTTATTGGGGACATTATGAAGATGTGATCCAGATGCCAGCGGCATCTCCATAATGATAGACTGACACATCAAATTTAGAAAGAAAAAATTGGCAGAGGGATCAACTGAGGAGGACAGCTCCATGTTAATTCTGATGCTATTCTCTTCACCCTTTCTTTGGCTACACATTAGCTTTACCTGAGCCATCAGAATTGCTCAAGCACGGCAGCATTAGGCTATTAGGAACACGTTTAACTGGACTTAATCACTCACCTTTGTGTGAAGTAATTGCTGGTTGTTCATCTTAATAAAACACCAGAGCCAGACATCAGATAGGGTGATATCAATGCAATACAGATCTCCAATAAGGGTGGGATTTCAATTTGAGGTGCGAACTGAAGGCTGGACATGCCACTTTAAAGCTTAAATGAGGCCTTGACACCTAAGCGGATGCAATTTCATGTCTTCTAGCAGATGCAGCCATGAAGTGTTTACGGTTTCACATGTGCAACTGGAATTGGAGATGTGATCCGGAGGTGACCCTCACCTGTTCATTGAGTGTCTCATGACTGGGAAGGTCACACAAGCTATAAAATGTGAGCTGTGAAAGTCCAAGATGCAAGTATTGATGTCCAGTCATTATGATTCAAAATAAATGAAATAAGAGGACGTTCAGACTTAAAAAATTGAAGATGACTAAGAATGCTCTTTCAGTGGTGCATATGCTAAAATAGGAACTAGTTAATAGTTAATACGAGTTCCTTTGGTGTGAATCTATACTGGTCTCATAGTTCGGTTACGATTATCATGCTATCTATTCAGTTCAACTTGATATCTCAGTGCATCAAGATGGATTGACAATGCTTTCAATAAGCTTTAAATTAGATTTTTTTCTTCACAACAAAGATTTTTTTTAAATCTATAAATACAGTCTTTTTTAATGGTTTTAAACAAAAAGACAACATAAGCATCTATAGCAAATTAACTAATGTAAATATTATCCTGCTTGCTTTTTGAGTTCTGTCGAACGAGTTCTTACACCCCTATGATTGGTCATTGTCTCCGCTGTTCACCGACGTGGGAAGAACAGCTGTGGTTACAGTCTATAATAATATGCGGTTATTACAGGTAATCCATAATAGATGCGGTGGAGAACACTCGCACTGAAGACAAACTCATGTCTCCATAAGTATCGCTTTAACAGCCGAGAAGAAATGAAAAGTTACCTCACGAACACGCCAGCGGGTCAAATGCCCAAAGTAAGACAAAGACAGGGGGAGGCAGAGATTTACAGCTTTCATTTTTTCCCTAGAAATGAAATAACGGTGCTGTGCCTTCTTAAGTGTCAGTAAAAGACTGTCCAGCAAACTCACAAGCAGTGACTTGTGCACAATTCTCTGTTTTTAAGTAGCTGGATTATTTTATTTACTTGCCCTCGCCTCCTTTGTCATAGCCTATTCTACTGCACATAGGAGATAAATGACATATGTATTAACTGGTTATGATCTATTACTGAACTGATATCAAATTGTCCATGTGATATTCAATTGTCCAATTTTGACACCACTATCCATTACCCATTTTAATCGGAAAACAAACGTGACCCAACAAACAAAAGATGGTCAACAAAAATGTTCTTATTCATATAACGATCAATGAAATAATATATAACCAATAAAAAAAGAAAGTAACGAGCAATGAACGATTCAAAATAAAATAGGCTGCAAATATTTCAATTATATTAAAATGTAAATTGTAGTAAATATAGCAAGGCACTTGACTAGCTTCAGTCATCAGTAAAACATAAAACGTATTTTTTGAGATGTTTACAATCCAACATTTTTTAGTGTGTCCCACATTGCTAAAAACACTATTAGGACATATATTTCGCTAACGGGCGACGCAGTGGCGCAGTAGGTAGTGCTGCCGTCTCACAGCAAGAAGGTCGCTGGTTCCAACCTCGACTCAGTTGGCGTTTCTGTGTGGAGTTTGCATGTTCTCCCAGCGTTCGCGTGGGTTTCCTCCGGGTGCTCCGGTTTCCCCCACAGTCCAAATACATGTGGTATAGGTGAATTGGGTAGGCTAAATTTTCCGTACTGCATGAGTGTGTTTATATGTGTGTGTGTGTGTGTGTGGATGTTTCCCAGAGATGGGTTGCGGCTGGAAGGGCATCCACTGCGTAAAAACATGCTGAATAAGTTGGTGATTCATTCTGCTGTGGCGACCCTGAATTAATGAATGAATGAATATTTCGTTAACAAGTAAAAAAAAAATTGGTTGTTTTTGTGTTCTTCCGGTTTAAAAGTAAATTTTGATAATTCCAGCATGGAGACTAGATGTCCATACCGGCTGGTACAAAATGATGTTTTTGAGTTTTTAGCACATCTGTTTATTAATTCATGAAAAAGACTTGGTTCAAACCAATCAGTGCACTCTATTGTGAACTAGATGAAACTCACTAATATGCATGATATAGCATTGAAGACTCCTTTTACCTGTTACAGTGTTCAGAGAGATGCCACATTGTGTTGCCAACAGTAATTCAAACAAGTAGTAAAAGAAATGTTCAGAGACATAGATAGTCAGTGTTGTGTTTATAAATTTGCCGCAATAAAGGTTTTGTTTCCATTTCCCGGCGATGAGAGCACAGCTCGCGTGTGAACCCACATATGTGGATTACAGTGGTCTGCTAACACGTAAACAAGATTTGTTTGTAAGGAACATTTTTTACCAGACAGTTTTTCGCATCTGGAAATGGTGAAATCCTGATTTGCCACTCATCTTTAAAAAAAAAAAAGACACAGTTGTAGTTGATGTTGATTGTTCTTTGTTTATGTTTATCCAGATAGCAAAGTTAGTTAGTATCGGAAGCAGTAGTCTTTCAGTTTTTAAAGACATACCTTAGTCAAGATGATTTAGTTACTAAGTTTACAGTTTTATCACTACAATATAATGGATGGAAAATCCTCCACTTTCACACAGCTCTCAGATCCGCTGTAAATGCTGCTCTCCAAATCACTGTCTATCTACCCTGTGCCTGTGTTTGTGTTGCCGCTGTGAAAATCAGCATGTGTACTTAATGAAACTCCCCTTTTCATGCAAACCCTTCCCTCTTTTGCCACTCGACACTCCCACCTAAACAAAGCTGGACTCACCCACTTTCCTGACTTTTTTTTTCAAGAACGTCTTTTCAAGACTTTTTAACTTTTTAACATTATTGTATATATGAGAACCTTGCCACAGTTAAAATTAGAGGGGAATAAACATTTTTTTACTTTCCAATCTATGCATAATCATGTGCTAATTTGCATTTTCTTATTTGCATTCAGCATTGTTGTCTCTCCATAATCAAATCAGACCTGCCAACCCAAATTACCATTAAAATGTAAATGACTTAAATTATAATGGATGAAACCAATAAATCATCTCCTACGAATACCACAGAACTAAGCTGGATGTCAGTGACACAGCCTTCAGATCCATTAGAAATCTGTTCCTGAAATCCTCCATATTCCCCATGGAGATCCTCATGGACACCAACACTTGCCATAGCAGACAGCCATAATTGTAGAGTAAGTGGTGGATGATTTTGTCATTGGTGTGTTCTTCTTTTATTTTTTTCGTCTTATGGGCTGTTGTTAATCTCCTGTGATTTTCTCACAGCTGTAGAGGTCCAGAGAGGTTTTCTCGGTCCTGTCTGCCAATCAGACCCAACACCACGGCCTTTTGTGTGGCAGCGGAACAGCCTCCAGATGGTTAGAAAGTGCCTGTGATGCCAGCCTCCCATAGAGAGAGTGGGAGATAAGTGCTATAGCTGCTTAAGGGCTTTGTTTCAGTATGGATACATGGTGTCGGTCCATATTAGCTATAGTCAGTTATTTTTCTTTAGTCTTTCTGGGATGAGGCTCTAAAGTCTCTAGGTCACTTTCTGAACAAGCTTTTGGTCACTAAACACAGACACATGACCAGCCTGAGCCTCAACCAGACAAATGGAGGGTAAGACTTGAATTGTACAAGAGGGTCTTTAGAAGCACAGTGCAGCAGGATTATTATAGTCAATTTTATGTGACTGACAGGCAAGCTTAACAGGAAATTCTTCACCCTTGAAAAAGACTTTGAATTCATAAACAGCTCTTGAGAGATCATTTGATTTAAACAGGTTCGGAAGAAGAAGAAAAAAGAAGAAAAAATAGAAAGTCTCTTGCAATGATGGGGATGCTGAAATGCACTATTCTGCTGGCTTCAGTTCTGATGATTCTTAGTTACTCTAGATAGAAGAAAAAATCTGTAGTAGCATTTTTGTCCCTAGATGAACATCTCACAAGAATGTTTAGTTTATATGGTGTTCCATATTTAAAATTTGTCTGCTATATTAATCTATGTCAAAAATCATACAACAACAAGCTTTTAAAAATATTTATTTGTATGTCTTTCAATAATCAATTGATTTAGGGGTTTAAGCGCAAAGTGTTGTTTGAATCTCTGGACTGAGTAGATAAATAAAATTTTTTTAAAAAGTTGAACTTTCTACTTTGGATAGCTGTAGCAGGCTCATTTACAAAAGAGGTGTGTCTACATGAGCCTACATGCCTGTAAACCCATAAGCAAAACTCAAAACATTACAGAATTTAGTGAATACATGTGGCATATCAATGTAAACAAACATGCAAAGTTTTGTGGAGATCAGGCAACAGGTGGCATTATAATAGTGGAAAAGGTTTGAAAAACACAGTGTTTCAATGTCTGTTTAAGCTCAATACAATTTCAATTACCATTTTAGCCACTAAATGGATTAACTTGAAGTTTTGCTCAAAGTAGAAAGACATACAATAAAAAATGGCCACCATTAGCCAATCAAATTTGAGCATCCTACAAACACAGTTAACGATGGCTGATCAGAATGAAACTCGGTGGGCATGTTGGACTCATGGGCCTAGAGGTCTGTAGAAATTTTGAAAGAAATTATCCACTAGGGGGCAATTTTGAGTTTTTGGAGTGTGTAATTAAACATTTGATAACTCAATCTATAAACTCTAAAACTCTAATTATATATTTCATTTTAAAATAAACTACTTACAGGATCCCTAACTGATAAATAACCTTACTCTACTAAAGCGTTTGAACGCATATAATTGCCGCTTGTGACTATATTTCATTGTATATTTTAACATTTGTCTATTTAATTAACCACAGCAGTAGGAATAATATTATTAATAGTAAAAATTTGTAAATAGGTTCTTTGTAAACTTATCAAGTAAACTTAAAATACAGCAAATATAACTGAATAAAATTACTATATTTCAATACAACTAATGATGTTTTAAAGTATTTTAGCATAATTTTTTTCTGTGGCAAATTAATAAAATTTAGTGTGGCATGATTCATCAAAAATAATTGATATTAATATGGTTGCAGCAATTTCTGGCCAATGATCATATTGATTGTAATATACAACTATTAGTGAATAAATTATTTTTTATTTTTTTACTTTAATATAACTATTATTTACACACGATAGAAAACATTTATAAAAAAGCTTGTATGATAGTGCATCATCAAACAATTTGGTGGCACTTTGCATTAGAGGACAAGCAGATAATGTTGGTTATTGTATTTACTAGATGATGATAATGTTGATTATTATTATTAATTTTATCCATAATTTCTGTTAAACTATACATTTTACATATTTCACATAGATTTGGTAAGCTTTTAGCATTATATCTAGAGAAAATAAATGATGGATTATCAAAAAAAGCATTAACTATCATAGGTAATTAATAAACTAATGAATACCATTGATTTATCATGTCTTTTTTATGCAAAAGCCAATATGATAGTAACAAGTAATATTTTTTAAAAAGCATGAAAACTATATTATTATACTGGTGCTTATTATCTCAACTTATTAACAATCTCAGTATTTTTTTTATAAAACCAGTTTTGCTGCTTAATAGTTTTCAAATTGTTGCATCTAAAATTGTGTAGCATTTTTATATATGTAACAAGGTATTCACTAACTCACTGCTGAATAAATGTCAATATAATTTATTATTATATTTTTATGATATGATTTTGAATGACATATATCATATGTTACAGTGCATTTAAATGACCGCAGATGTTAAAATGTGGCATGAGACTGAAAACGAAGTTGTTCTATAAAAATTTATTACAATTTTCATGAAGCTGATAAACATTTCACAGCAAAGCGTGCAATGGGGTCAGTTTAGGGCCACATATAAATGAATGATGAATTCCACAGCAGACTCAAGTTTAAACGCAACACATCAGAAACTCCAAGAGAACCGTAGTACTTCACAGACACTCCCCAAAAGACCTGCTGCTAAAAATGGGCCAGTATTTCCCTGACGAAAAATAACACTCAGGAAGAATCACGTCTTGATGACAGGATTACAAGAGGATAGAAAAGCCTGACAAAAACAATCTGCAAGAATGAAGTATAAATGTAAAACCAAGTTATTCAGTGAAATATAAAATGGGAATTGCTGTGGGTCTCAGCCAGGTTGAATATTGATCAAATGTAGACCTACATTTGCATGAATATGTGGAGCCCAAATGTTTATCAGCAAGAAAAATCTAAACAGTGCACCTAAAAATCATGCAAATCAACCACAACTCCATTAATGCAAGATTTTCATATAGGAGAAAATGGATCACTGTTAGTCTTTTTAGGCTCTTACATCACCACACTATTAGCAAACAGTTAGTCTTAAACCTTCTGTGATCTTCATGAAGCATGAGATAAACAATTGCACAAAGTAAAAATGTATGTATTACTTCATTTAGTTTTAAACTATCACTTTGAGAAACATGGCATTCTAATAAAACCCAACTGTCTTGTTGCCTCGCATCGGCTCACGTCTGGTTTCATCTGGACCAAAAGACTGTGCTTGAACACACCAAATGGACGAAGCACTGAAACAAGAGATGATGTTCTGTGCCTGAGTCTTTCCACACATTTGTATTCTCATTTACAACGGGAAACCATAATGTCAGACGTGCGATTGCAAAACATAAAGAAAGCAGCATTTAGTGCCAATTACAACAGCAATTGGTTCTCACCACTAAGATTGCAAAATTCCTGGAATTTTCAAGGTTGGAAATTTTCGTGGGAATTAATTGGAATATTTGGGAATTAACCGGAATATATAAGAGCCCTATCATACACCTGGCACAATGTGGCGCAAGGAGCAACACAATTGTTGTTTGCTAGTTTCAGCTTGGCGCAAGAGTCGTTTTGATGAAAGTAAATAAAGAGGAGGGTTATCTCTCATTCTTGCGCTGTAGATGCTCTGTTTAACTGTTTTCTTGCTAGCGAAATGCTCAGTTTTCCCACTTACAAAGTCCATCATGTAATTAGCAAATGTGCTATGGCGCGACACAACTGACTCTTGAAGGGAATGGAAGATGAGACTCTGATTGGTTTATTCTCAAAACACACCTATAACTCATTAAGAAAATAAGCTCAACCCTTTTAGATCATGCACCACAGCGTAAAGCGGATTTTTCCATTCTTATATTAGCAAAAGTGGATTCTGACATGCCCTTAATGCATTTGCGCCCTGCACTTTGCACATTGCGCATGGATTGTCAAAATAGAGCCCTGAGACTTAATGGGAATTAATGAGAATAAACTGTGAATTTAGTCAACTGAAGGTTAGCCTATGCCAGGGTACTTTTTTATATATATATTTTTAAGAATATTTTTAAAAAGTCTATCTGTTTATTTAAATTACATAAAAACATACTTGTGCTTCAAGCTATTGGGCAACAAAATTTACTGTTGTATAAACAAATACACTGCCTGAGCAAACATTTAGGTAAAAAACGCAGACACACACGCACAACTAAAAATATCATACCCCACACACTATGCCCCTTAAAGTCACTTAGGGAGAAAATTCCTATGGATATTGTCAACCCATTTGCAACTAGAAATGGACCGCTATGTGATTATGATGGTATGATAACCTTGGACAAACATATCACAGTTTAATGGTATTGTGATTACTGCTCCAAAATATGTATTTTTTAAATGTCTGGGTAAAAAATTACAACTTTTTCCCCGTTTGAACAAAATATATTTTAATTTAGGAAACACTTAAGATATTTTTTAACAATAAACATGTCAGGCTAAATAATTCAAATCAATCATTGACTTCTGCTCTCTTCATTAGTTTCAAAAACACTGATTTCTTTACAATTTAAAATGGCATCTTTGGAAAAAAAGAAAGAAAAAAATAATAATAATAAATAAATCATACATATACTGTATGAACAGTATAACAGAAAAAGTTGGCAGTTTTAAAACCTTGACTTTTCCAAACTTTGAAAACAGTTATCATTGCATGCCAATTTGCAACCTTATTTACCATGGATGAATTTGCTCCTGCAAATATGTCTGATAATCTAATAATCCATATTGTTTGCAAACACTTTTAAAGATGTAGTAAAAATCACAGCTAGCCTCTTTGTGTTCCTTCTTGACTTGAATTGTTTACTTTTTACGTCACTTTACTACTCATGCTCTGATTCATTGCTTAATAACAATTCAGAATGCTCTCTTCAGCTTATGACTGATGTGATTTGACATGTTGAATCGGCAAACGAGCTCTGACGGTAACCGGACAAGAGATGCCATGTGTTGACTTGGTGTGTCCTCCTGGCTTTCAGTACATTATGTGTTGATAAAGTATTCCAAGCATTCCAACACCTTCCCACATTCTTACAGTAATACAGTAAATCATACCTAATTTTCTTTTAGCTAACTAAACGCTGCAGAATAAAGAAAAGTTCTCTACATTGATCCACAGTGGTGCAAAACCATGCAATCATTTTTCTGACACTTTAAAAGATTTAGGGATAAAAAGAGCACAACAGCATCACTCACCAGCAGTGAAGTCCTTGTTAAGGTCGATGAAAGCATGGGAATGAGGGATGCGCATTGCAACTGTGGAGTTGAGAGCCTTCTCACATCTTTGTTGTCTGATAAACATTAAAAAAAACATGCTTACTACACTGTATATCTGTTTTTATGAAATGGGTAGAAAAACAAAACAAGCTATAGGACATTTAGGAAGATAATCTTACCTCGCCTTTAGATAGCAAACCTCCAACGAGCCATCCACAGTTCCAAAAATATCTGGGATCATGTCCCCATCAAAGCTTTACATGTGAAAAAGAAAAAAGTGACATTATACCTCGGCTAAAACTGTAAAAGGCAAGCTTGTATTTGTACACAGCATCATATTAACGATATAAGGTCAGGTTCACTTTATTTGTACCCATAAGCTATGTAGGTTTGCATTTTCCAGTATATGGGTTCACACATTTTTATACACAACCCAAAAAACTAATTTTAATATATTTTATTTTATTTTACTTGAATAAAATAAATTACATTAAAATAAAATGCAATTAAATAGCTTTAAAGTATCATTCATTCATTCATTCTCCTTTGGCATAGTGTCTATTCATCAGGGGTCACCACAGCGGAATGAACCGCTAACTTATCCAGCATGTTTTACACAGTGGATACCCTTCCAGCTGGAGCCCAGTACTGGGAAACACCCATACGTAATCATTCACACAAATACATTATGGAAAATTTAGTTTATTCAATTCAAACCGCATGTCTTTGGACTGTGGGGGAAACTGGAGCAACAGGAGGAAACCTACGCCAACACGGGGAGAACATGCAAACTCCACACAGAAATGCCAACTGGCCCAGCCAGCACCTGAACCAGCCACCTTCTAGCTGTGAGGCCACAGTGCTAACCACTGAGCCACCATATCGCCCCTTAAAGTATTATTATAGTACTATTATGTATTATGATAAAGTATTATATACTTACTCCATTACAAGAGGCTGATCAGTAAAGATCTTGTCCAGCTTCTCCTTTTCATTTTGGTCTGTAAGAAAATGTATTTTAATGTTTATATTTAATAATATTTAGTTTGCCTTTCACTAAATCCTATCGTATACACCCAAAACACTTCATACAAAATATATGACACATGAAAGTGAATGTTGTGACATTTGGCCAAGTACGGTGATTTTGTACTTGGAAACTGTGCTCTGCATTTAACCCATCCAAGTGCACACACAGCAGTGAACACACAATTAAAGCCACAGTCTACAATCCCTTCCCGTAACAGAACTTGAACCTGTAACCTTACAAGTCCAACTCTTTAACTATTAGGTCACTGCTGTCCATTCTTTTTTATTTTGTTTTAAACAAAAGATTAATGCTGTTCATTGCTAAATGTTATTATATGAACAAACATGAGAATCTTCCTATTTTTTTTTTCCATTTTTTGGTGAACTAACACTTAATTATAATAAAAATAAGAAAATAATAGAATAAAAATATGAATGTATAAATAATGTAGGAATTAATATATTTTCATTGAAAATAATCAATCAGTAAAGCATCTAAAAAAAAAAGATGTTTTGCCTAGTGTGAAGAAAATTTTCATATCTTTAATAACTTAATAAACTTTTTCACCTACTGGGGCCTTTTGTGAAACAGAAAGCTTCTAGGGATGTTAAATGTTCTTGAACTGTGCCAATAAACACCCTTCATTGTTAATAAATATAGGGAATGCTCAGAGCTTTATTAAAGAACTATATATTCTTTATGTATTATATTTACGACTTTACCTAAAGTCTGGTTACGTCCCCAGAAGACGAAGACGCTTGTTTGTAAAGGGGAGCCATTTAAGTGGCCAGTGAGAAGCACATCCATCTGAGAATCTCCATCGTAATCACCCGGCACCACACTGCTTATGATGAAGTCACTGAGAGAGCAGGAAAAACACATCAACACTGCAATGAATAACCATGCTAACAATGACAAAAAAACTGACATGTTCAATGACTCAATGACTGAAAATATCTAATGTTTGAAATGGAACAGCTTACAGAGAAAAAAAATATGAAAGACACTATACAGTATGCATATGTTTTACATTACAATCAAGTTTTATATTTGATTCATCAGCATTTCATGTCCCATATATTGCGAAACACTGAAAATACCATGCTCACAATTAAAAAATAATTATCAAAAGCTTACATTTGAGATGAAAGCTTAATAGTTTTAAATACAGGATCAAAGTATTTAATGAATTATAATCTAATGATTAATAAAAGACAATACAATATGACTCCAAAGCTTGTTGTATCATTTTTGACACAAAGATTATTATAGCTGACAAAAATTATAAATTAAACATCATATACACCAAACTTGTAACAGGTTTATCTAGAATAATTTGTGAATATTGAAGTTCGTTTACGCTTATTTAAAAAAAAAAAAACCCTGATGATTTCACAATAAAACAAAACAACAAAAAAACTTGTGTATCAAGATCTGAAGTTGAACACTTAAGATTGTATTATTTTATTTGCTAAATTACATGAAATATTGGAGGGAAGCCTCTAATTTAGCAGTCTCATTCATATTTTAGAGGCTAGATGAAATAATTGAAGTAAAGTTGGTTTTATGTTCTCACATTCAGACTTATTCCTCCATAATAATATTCATTCACTCATTTTCCTCCTGCTTAGTCCCTTTGTTTATCAGAGGTCACCAAAGCGGAAAAAAACGCCAAGTTATCTAACATATGTTTTACGCAGCTAATGCCCTTCCAGCCAAAACCCAGTAATTGGAAACACCCATACACTCTTACATTTACACTCATACATTACAGCCAATTTTGCTTATTCAATTCACCTATAGCGCATGACTTTGGACATTGGGGGAAACGCCCACAAACATACAAACTCCTCACAGAAACACCAACTGACCCAGCCGATGACCTTCTTGCTGTGAGGTGACAGTGCTAACTACTGAACCACCGTGCCACTCCTCCTTAATAATATAATTTCAGAAAAGTTATCTTTGCAAATTCTAAATAGTGAAATCACATTATCAGTCAATGACTATCAAAGTACAACATTGCTCACAGTCAAAAAAATAGTGTAATGTTGTTTTGGAGTCATACTTGCATGTGATTTTAGGCCAAATATTCAATATGTATATTGTAAACAATATAAGGAGTATGTCACCAAGTAGTCGCTGAACGAATGTTCGAATATAAAACCAACTTTACCTCAATGAGACAACATATGTATCTGATATGATACAGTAGGCTTCAGAATAGTAGTGTGTGTGGTGCTGTGTGTGTATAATCTTACCTAGGGAAAACCTCTTTAGTCAGATGGACTTTAGGTTTGAAATAAGGTGCTTTAAGATCAGCCAAGAAAATCAACAGCTCAGATTCTGTAATAAATAACATATAAAAGAAACAGCACATTAGCATCTATGTAACACTAATAGTTTAACAATATAGTATAGTGTTTACAAAGGGAGTATTCAGCCACACCCCCTGTCATAAGGAAAACATGACAGTTGTGTGATATGCACAAAACGGCATCGACAGCCGTCTTATCAAAACTCACACATAATATACAATAACCATATAAAACACATATTACTTCTTCAAGTAAATCTTCGGTTAGATTCTTTTAAGACTCTAGTGTTCATATTATTAGCTAGCAGAAGTGTACTCACGCTTCCTGATGATGAAAATGTCAGTCTGTTTATCAGAGTTAAAGTCACCGAAAGCCGCTACTGTACCATTGTTTTCCTGGCCAAATAAATCGCTAGTAACGTCCTGCAATGCAAACGTGACGTGTTGTCCGACAAAACTTGATAATAACGTCAAAAAACAAGCAAATGACAGCAACATTTTGCTGTTAGCTTCGACCAACAAAACTGGAACACGGCACGTCGTTCTTCGGCAGGAGTGAATAGGCTTTGCGACAAGTGCGAGTGTTCAACGGCAGTGTGAGTGTTGTTATTTTGCTGTCATCATGGCAAGCTTAGCGGATGTCGGCTGGAAGCTGCTGGAGTTCAAAGCCAGATCTAAGCGATCAGGTTTGGCTTCTTTGAGATGCATGACATTAAGAATGATTTAACAGTACCGTCTGTGCATTTTGGCCCATTGTCCGTGTTGCAGAAACGCATTAACATGAGTTTTCGCGGATGTGTGTGGCAAAGAGCAGAGCCCAAAGGTCAGGCGTGAAGAGGACGCTGATCAGCGGCTATATTTAGAGCCTAAACTGCACACTGAGCGTCAGCTTTTGCATTCTTAAACAGTAGTACTTTAAAAGACTCCGGTCCCTGAATGTCTAAGGTTTTGAAAAGCTTTTTAACCCTCTTAATTCATTGCTGGTTAGCATCTGCTTCAGCCTGGCATGAAAACTCAAGTAGACTTTCACAGAGCTGTCAGATTTCACTTGTGGCCGTGTTAAACAGATAAATAAATAAAATGCACATTTCTAGAAGGGATAAAGTAAGTCCATTAGCTCTCCCTTATGTTTTTCTAAACCTGTATGAGAAAATACCCAATGATTGCTAACAGTGACTTATGTTTTATATTGACTATTATATCATGCATGTTTGGAACAACATGGTGAGTAAATAATGGATTTTTTTATGTCTTGTTTGGTCCCTTCCAAGAAATGGCAATTGGTCTAAATATACAATGTTTTCATTTGCTGTGATTGTAAGGGTTTATTAAACCAAATATTTGATTTCATTACTCTCCTGTAGTTAAAAACTGGTGTTGTATTGTCTAAAATGTGTAAACGTGTTTGAAAATAGGACAACTTTTTTGTTATTTTGAACAATTGTCATTTATGCAAAAAATGCTATAAATGACAAAAGAAACATTTAAATTTGAAACAAGTTTTATCAGTTTACTAAACAAAACTAAAATTAAGTTTTACACTGTCATCCAACTATAAATCATATAGAGAGAAACTTCTCTAATGGCCATTTACATTTATTTTACATAGCTGTATTTTGCTATTTTTTTTTTTGCAACATTTAAAATACAGTAGTTCAGATTTACAATGTATTATATATCAATATTTCAGTTCACATGTATTTATGAAGGTGAAATTGAATATACACAGTCAAATGTTTGAGGTCAGTTTGTTTTTTAATTATTCTTTTTTTTATAATTTAAATAGGCGGCATTTATTAGTAAAAAAAAACTTATTTATTAAATATTTATTTATTAGTTATTGTATGTAGTTTTAAATGAAATTATTACTCCAGACATTATTGCTTTCATTTCTATTACTATTGATAATAGTAATATTAATAATGTTAATAACAATAATAACAGTAATAATAATAATAATAATAATAATAATAATAATTAGTATTAGAGTGATTTCTGAGGGATCAAGTGACTCTGAAGACTGGAGTAATAAAGCCGAAAATGCATCTTTAAAATCACTGGAATAAGTTTTTAATTAAATTATAAACTTCTTTTGAAAAAGTTATTTTTAAAGTGCAACGTTTCACAATTTGTACTGTATTTTTGATTAAATAAATACAGCCTTGGTGACCAGGAGAAGCTTATTTTAAAACATTTAAAAATCCTACTGACCACAAACCTTTGATCGGTAGTGTACTTGTACAATAGATGCGTGCAATTATACACTTTATATCTTGTGAAGTGTATTTATGGATGTTGAGATGTGCCATATAGTGTTTTTAGTGTTTTAAAGCAGGGCTATTGATCACAGTTTGTCTCTTCAGTCATTCCAATAGAAAGTCATAGCAATTATACAGTGTCATGGACATTTTAATTGTCATCTCATCCTCTCACATCAGTCATACCAAATCACCTCACTTTCAATTGTACACAATGCGATTTGTTGCATGTCAATTCAGTAACCAATGCCTGAAGATCTGAAAATCTCACTGTGTGATTCCATGTAATTTGTCTTTTCTCTCTATGTTCTGCTAACCTTCTGAATTATACTAATGTTGTAGTTTAACTAATAGACGACTGGCGTAGAATTCATCTAATGAAAAATGGCTGACACTGCCAATGAGCCTCTGAGCGAACGTCGCAAACTCCGGAAGCTTGGTAAGTTGGAGAATAGCGATTGATCCATGGGGGGAAAAAACACTCATTACATTTGAAGTAAGAATTTTCCATTTCATTTTACAGAGTGTGTTTAGTATCTGGATACAATACTATTCACCTTTGAAAGCCAGTAACAGTCTTGGTTCAGAAATGAAACTCTTTGATGCCTTAATTGAAAACTGGTGCTTAATTTAGTTTCTTTTTTTCATTTCTGAAAAAATAATTCTATTGTTTCATCTCTAACATTTCATCAGATCTAAAAGGATTAGTCATACATAAACCCTCTTCTGTGATTAAACAAATCAGTAATTCAGTAGAGTACCTCTCATATTTTTCCCGTCAATGTCTGATCAGATCTGTTAACAGAAGGTTTGTATGTTTCTCGAGGCAAGCTACGTTTATATCAATGCGGTGAAACTAAAACGAGGAGTATCTTTCATTTGCCTATTGGATGTGCACTGCTTAGCCAGAGTTATCTTAAAAAGAGATGGCTTTGTCCGTGCTACTTAAAAGCTGATGGGAATTATGCTAATTTGCTCGGAAATGTGAATTTTCAGTACCTGAGGTATTGACCCTGGGTCGATTCTATTAAAATGTAAATTGCTCCAAAGTTAAATGTGTCTGAAATAGTGCTTCAGTTGATGGGGTTCCCCTGAATTTCACTCCCTTCAGAAAAAAGCTGAATTTACCGGTGTCAGGTTCCATTACTCGCAGAGTTTGTGCCAGTGCCTTCAATTTTGCAATCAAGCTGTGTGTGTCTGCAGTGACGTTTGGTTTGATGTATGCATCTGGAGAACAATAGCTTAGTCTTTTGCATTTTGCTTTGATTGTTTTCCTGGCATGCTTTGCTGCCTTTGCACCCCAGTAAATCTACATTCTGTGGCTCTTAGCATTGTAAATGGAACAGAAAACCATTTACGTTACAGAGTCTAAATGAAGCACATTTTGATTTTGGTGAGTCAGCTCAATCTTAGCATACTAAATAGCCTAAAGTGGGTCTGTGGCGGGCCAGCGGTCTATACTAGCATCATCAAGAAGCCATGCTGACTTTGAAGTACACTCATCACTTCCATCCAATGATACTTGAAATGCACCTCAAGATGAGATAAGAATCGCAATATTGTGGATGTATTTTATGTAACGTCAAGCTCTCCATTCTGTGATCAGGCTCCATCTATGAACCCCTTAAGCTGTCCATACTGCACCGGGAGGATGAGCCCCTTTGGGAGAAACTTGACCGCTTCTATAGTGCAGGTAAGAAGTTCTGCCGGTTCTATAATTGCTACATTTTGCTGTTCAAAAAGCAAGGGAAAACTTTTATTTTTCTTTTCAGTATTTAATTGGAAATGTATCTAATTAAAAAAAAAAACTGTGTTTTACAAATACAAGTAAAAAAAATCTTAGTTAGTAAAAAAAATCTATAGTTTTGTTTGTTTGTCGTTTCTTTTCAATACCATCTACATGGCTACTCTACTACTTTATTAACAGAGTTTGGTGGTAACTGAATTGAAAATGTTAAACTTTTTAGTTAAAAAAGCTTAATTATTAGCCAATATAATGAGAGCAAATGGGACTTTAATAAAATTATAATTAAAAGTTCTATTTTTTCCTTATATTTTGGCATTGATAATGACATTTTACAAAATAATTCTTGGTGTTTTTAAATCAATTATTTAACTGCTTCAGAGCTTATTGATTATAGAAGGTGACTTAATGTCTTGTATTCTACATAGTTGTGTATGAAAATTCACCAATTTAAAGGCAAAGTTTGGTACGGTAACAGTTGAAGGATACACATTTTTTTTTAATAACAAGGTGTCCGCAGGGTCAAAAGTTTATAAATCAGTCAAGCAAAAAATTAAGCCGCTTAAAGTACACATCTTGTATCTTATTTCTAATGTATTATGTTTTGTTTCATCTTTTCATTTACTTTTAGATAAAAAGTTTTTTAATTGAATAGTTCTGTATACGAAGATGGTTTTTTTTAAAATAGTTTATGGAACCGTAATAGTTTATGAACAGTCATAATTGTTTTGTTTATTGGTATAATTATTATTTATTTTTATTTCTAATAAATCTTTCATAGGATTTGTCACTCAAATAATTATCTTGTGCTTCATTCTCATCCTTTAGAATTATGTTGTGTTGATAAGGGGTTATCCCAAGCTAAGATTGTTAGTTGTGCTTTCTAACAATCAATATCTAAAGATAGTTTTACTCAGTGTTTCTCAACCACGTTTCTGGAGGGCCACCAACACTGCATTATTTGGATGTCTCCTTTGTCTGTCACACCCATTACAAGTCTTTCAGTCTCTGCTAATGAGCTGATGTTTTGAATCAGGTGTGTTTGATTAAGGAGAAATGGAAATGTGAGTTGGTGGTTCTCCAAGAATGTGCTGGAGAAATACTGCTTAAACTGATGTCCCTGATGTGATGATGAGGTTTTAAAAATGTATGGAAGGAGTCTTTAAAAGTGTCTTTAAATATATTAAATTTAACTCCATTTTTTCTGTATATGCCTATATATATGTTAACGATTAATTTTTAAGAAATATGATGTTATAGAATTAATAAATGTCTATTTATGGCTTTTAGAAATAAAGTTAATGAACATTTTGACATTTTGATTACTTACGTGATGAAATAATAATATACTGATTAATTCTGTGAACAAGAAATCATGGGTTTCCACTATGTGAGACACTTTTTACAGAAAGTCATTAAAATATAACTCTTTGGAAAAAAACAAAAAAAGTAATTAGTTGAGAGGCTGATCTGATCTTTTTTTCTTCTTTTTTGGCGGTGTAAAATTTTAGCAGAGCATCTCTTGAGCACTTTCTTATGCACTTTAATGATGCGTTTAACCTCAGTCATGACTTAATTTAGCTGCACCACCTTTCTTTTTATTGTAATTAAACGCGCAAATTTATAAAGCAAACTAGTTAAGGTGTCAAGCTGTGTACAGATTGCAACATTAAGTCGGGTTTTTCTTAATATAGTTGATCTGTGTATTAAGTGCACTGTTGTTTACTGCTATTTAAAAATAATTACTGCAAGATGCTTCCTAATTTAATTAGAGGATTCAAAAAGTCTCCAAACCATTACATTTATTTATAATACCCAGCAAATGACTTGAGTCCAAGCACTAAAAGATTCATTTGGAGCTAGTATGCTTTCTCGTTGCAGTGCTCCTCTGAGCATTTTGCTCTTAATCAATACTCATCTCTCTCCAGCTCACCCTCCTTCTCTCACCTAATCTTGCTTTCTAGTTTAGTTTTCACCATGACAATAAATACTGTTCCGTAAGATGAAATGGCATTTGTAAGTTTAAATGAGCTTTCTTCATGGTTTTATTCAGCCTTATATTTTCTTTTCTTTGATAAGGTAAAGAAAATGTGTTAATGTTTTTAAAGTCATTTAGATTTGTTTGAATGTATGTCTTATTTAGGGCTTTCCCCTAACAGTTGACTATGGTAGATTATGTGAAGAAGCTTGGTCAACTCATTTTATATTAGTGATTTTGTTGGAAGAAAAAAATGATGATGTCATTGCCATAAAGTGACTCAACATTGGGTCCATCCTTCGCACCTTGCTTTAACAATCTAAGATGATTTGGCAGATGCAGGATCTTTTAATCGTGAGAACAGATATCTCTGGCTAATTTGGTTCTCCAAACAAGTTTCAGCTTACAATATCTGGATAAATTGATCTGGGATTACTGTGTGCTTATGTTTGTTGTGAAGCACAGATCTTTTATTCTTCAAAATCATGATCATTAATGCAACGATTGGCTGGTGGAAAGACAGCAGTGTAATGACATCATCTGATCTAATATTCGATTGTCCGCCATGTGAGCAAAATAACATAGGATTTGTAGTAAATCAAACAGTTTGTTAAACTTTCTACATTTGTTGAAGGCTGTTTAGAGTTGATTTTCTATGTACTATAACAGTATTTAAGATGTAACTGGCGATTTAAATTAATCTAGTGTCAAAAAAGCATTTTGATATTTGAGAAGTGTCTACATCTCCTGCACTGCATCTAATCACCTGCGTATTAGCTGTCCATGTAGTACTGTATGTACTTAAGTACTGTAAATTATTTAATTATTCCTTGCAACAACAGAAAATGCTTAATGACGGTATTGGCCATGTCTTTTACCATACTCTTTCAGAAATTGAATGGTACAGGTTTAAATCAAAAATGTCCATATTGGTATCTCAAAAGTATAAATTATTACCTAAAGTGTACATAAGAAGTTCTAAAAAAGTCTTTGGTCCCCTTGAAAAGGTACCACCTAAAGACTCCAGAATACACAAGACATCGTATACACTCGTACACTCGTATACTTTTGAATGTGGAAAAGTGTAACAGTCAATATGGTGAATAAAGCCCCACCAGTACAAAAGCCAGCCAGCGATTGCTATATGGCAGGGGTAGCCAATCTCGTTCCTGGAGGTCTGGTGCCCTGCAGGGTTTAGCTTAGACTTGCCTCAACACACCTGCCTGGGTGTTTCAAGCATACCTAGTAAGACCTTGATTAGCTTGTTCAGGTGTGTTTGATTAGGGTTGGAGCAAAAATCTGCAGGATATCGGACCTTCAGGAACGAGTTTGGTGATCCCTGCTATATGGCAAACAAAGCCCGCCTTCTAGTACAGGAGCCAATCAGCGATTGCTATAGAATGACTATTCTCCGGGGGAGGGGCTCGAACCAGACGTGAGTTTCTTCAGATTTTGTGTGATACAAACATTTAGAAATTAAACTAAATAGACAGTTATTGTTTAACTTTATTGGTTATTTATAATATGTAATGTAATCATAATCTTGGCAAGTAGTTTTGGAGAATTTGATGTTTCCCATTCAAACAGAATGCCCGAGCATACTGCCTGAAGGCGTTTCAAAGATGGCCACTAAGTAAAATGTCTTGCCTTAAAGGGACTTTGGTACTACCTTCATAACTTTTTTTGCACCTTTATTGCATAAGACTAAATCATTTTAGTTAAATTCTGATTTTTCAAAAATACATACAGTTGTACATTATTGTCATTCTCCAATTTTTATACAGTGCTCTTGCAAGACAATGGCAGCAGTTGGTAAATACTTACTTAGTATAACCTTCACTTGAAATAACACTTTCAAATCCTGTCTATATGAAATAAGCTGTTCCTAAACAAGCTTGAGCTTGCAGAAATGTTGCTATGACAAGAACTTCTGGATGAGTTTTGAAGAATGTCATTTTTCGGAATCGTGTCGAATCATCGATAATCATATCTAGCTAACTGTAAAATCCACGTTGGAAAAAAAGACCCCTGATCTAATTTATCCACAAGCTAATTATTTTGTTAGAAAATCGATAGAAATTAAAGGATGACTCCTTAAAAGGTATCTCGCAAATTCATGTACATGTACAACAGGCTTATGTATGTAATAGTTTTATAATAGTTTTATAATAGCACATTTTAAGTCCACTTGCGTTTTTGCAGACTTTCAGTGGCAGTATAATTACAGTAAAGGCAGTATTATACAGTAATTGCGTTCACATAGCGCATGTCTTTGGACTGTGAGGGAAACCGGAGCACCCAGGGAAACTCGCGCCAACACAGGGAGAACATGTGAACTCCACACAGAAATGCCAACTGACCCACCTTGAGCAACTTTCTTGCTCTTAGGCGCCTCTTGTTATATTTACATTATATATTATGCATTTTGGTGCTGTTTGAAGGTATACTGTTCTACCAGTAGATGGTGGAAAAAAATATTGTAACTGAATCATTCATTTAAATCAGGAGTCTCTAACTCCTGGCCCACGGGCTATTTACAGACCCCCATCCTCCTCCCCCCTCCGACCGGCAACTGATGTCAAAAATATAACGATAGTTTGCCCACCAAAACATATTTTGAGTCACTATCATTGTTGTGCAGTCGCATAAAGCCACTTGTGGTTTTGACCTGCCACCTGCTGGACATTTAAAGCACTACATTCGGATTAGTTTTACTTTCATTTTCTCATAGCGTGCGGTTGAGAGTAAGGCCCAATCCCAATTCTATTTTTGTACCCCTACCCCTTCCCCTTCAAAATGTACCCCTAAGAATTGGGACAGCACTACAGCACCTGCACATGTCATTATATGTCCTCGAGATCTGAAGCTTCATATGAGATCAGTCGATGGCGACTGCTGTAGTTACTCCAGTTGTGTTATTTTTTGGTATTTATCTTCAGGAAATTTCTGAAGGCATATATTATGTTATCATAACGATATAATGTGGGAATAAGATTGTAACATTTACACAGTGGCCATATTCATTAATGTAACACACCAAAAACAACATTAACATTATAGCAGACACTGTAAAAAGCCCATTCCCAGCCACAAGAAATTTCTGACGGGGTATTCCAGTGTCATCAAGTGTCAGAATGTTGTGGGACTGCTATATAGGAGTTATTATTAGGGATTATAGATCGTGAAATTTAGCGGTTTTTATTTTAGCTTTGTTTTTTTTTTTTAAAAAAGCATGACAGTAAAACACGAACATGGTTATGAAGCGTTTAAACAGTGGTGGACTTGAACATCACAAACTGACCTTATGGTTCAGTGCAAAGAACACAGCATTCAGCAGCTTGGATTTAAATTTCGTGGGAAAAAGTAGAGTATTTGAGCAGTTCTAGAACACTTTATCTCTTTGATCTAGCACACCTGATCCCGCTCCTCAGCTCATTAGTACAGCACTCGATAAACATGTTTCATCCTTCACAAAAACAAAGGAAAAGCCTTGTATCTTGAACGTTGCATGTGCAAATTCAGTGTTTTCAATCTCGTTCCTCCATCCAGACTTCAACCTGTTCCTAAAGCTCATTTAAAATCCCCAGACAGTCAACACTGGGATGAGAGTACTGCAGGTTGAGAGAGGGAAGAAGGGAGAGAGAACAAAGAAAAGAGTGACAGAGAGGATGCTTCTCATTTCGGTGATCCTTTTGAATGAATCACGGTTGAAGCTGACAAACGTACAGCGTTAGCGTTGAGTAATCCTGTTTTGAAAGTGAATCCCCATGTCATTCCCTACAATTCTACAACGATGAATAAAGTTTCATAATTCAGATAGTAATAGCTTTGGCAGACTCATGCTCAAGCCTGAAATGCATCTCAGCTTGCAATAAGCTTGATATGAATGCAGCACATTACATGCATAGTTGCTATATTATCTTGAACTCTTCTCAGAAGGTTATTGCCATTTTTATCTCGGATCTCTCTTATTTTCCAGTCTTTCTCGCTCTCTTTCCGGGTTTTCCCATTTATGTGGTAATGACATCATGCTTCAGTGCTTCTCATTTCCTCCTTTTCTCCTCCTCCTCTCCGGCCTGTTTGTTGTGAATGCAGTTCTGCTATCTTTCCTCTGCCTCCACAAGATTAAGGCCGGAGAAAACAAGCTTTAACTTTTAATGGGTCTCTCTTCTCTTCTCTTTCTTTCTTTGTTTTCTCCCTCGGTCTCTCTCCGTCTGTGTGGTTCAGTCTACGCCCATTTCCTCCGTCGTCGTCTAGTCTGTGTGATGGACCCCCTCCTTTTCTTTTTGGTGTATAAAAATGGCTTCTTCTTGAAAACAGACTGTTTGTGCGTGCAGTGTTAGGAGTTGATTTAGAGGTGCATTATGCTGATAGATGATGAGAGAGATGCAACCTTCAAAGCATTTGCATCTAGAGTGCTATGATGCGTTCCATCCCTCACGCCAAAGGAGTGTGTGAATACTCGGCATACTGTGAAAGGACTGCAAATGAGATTTTCTTGATTAGTAATTTAAGGTTTTCACAGAAGCAAATGGGCAGTAATAGCAGGCTGTGTAGCCCACTTCTCTGGATTAATTGATCTCTGACCTGTTCCTCCCTGAAACATTGTGAAAGCCTTCAAATGCGGTCTACTTTTCAGTCTTGCCAGCATCAACCGCAGTTATAGTACAAGGCCTAATCAGATAAAGATGTATTTATCGCCCTGTCTGGAACGCCGGATTTTTCCGATGGATGTCAGGGTAATCCTGGCTGCAGTCTCTCTGAAGAGTATATTAATATTCTGACTAATTCACCCCTGTGTCTCCTTATCCCCCAGCCCTGCTGGCACTGTCTCTTTGAATTGACCCAAACTCTACCTAACAAATGATGGCTCGGAATGAATGTCCCCTTCATTTGTGCTGCCGTAATGTGCTGATGAAAAATGAAGTGCCCTATTCAGCCTGATTATACATTAGTAAAGAGAAATCACAGTGGAGAAGGAGAGAAGAGCATAACAGTTGACTGATACATGCGTGGTGCCCTTTTTGTACTTTTTTCTGGTGTATAATACAGCAATGATATTTAATTAGCTTGATTAATTAAACATGCAGTGCCATTTTAATGTCAGAAAACAAGTATAGCAGGTGTGATAGGGTGTACAGAGATTAGCAAACAGTCTAGGAAGGCATCGTACGGGTTTCTGCTCATTAGAGGAAACTACAAACAGTGTTTTGGACCGATGTCTGTAACAGCAGATATAAGATATTAACTTCGGTTTCCCTTATCGAACAAGTCATACATAAAGGCAGACATTCAATCCTTAACAAGGCAGTATTTGCTTACTTTTATTATTAATATGTTATAAATCCTAAAGGTGCAGTATTTTAACTTGTGCCCAGTTGTTGAAATAGGTATTGCACACTTGGTTCAAAACAAGCGCAAGCACAGGTTGCCAGATTGATGACACCACCAACAATGTGCCTGATTGTCAAGCCTGAAGGCTGATTTAAGGCTGATTTAAATCATGTTCTGAATAAAAGCAAATGCAAGCGATAGAAGGAATATTTTCCATATTAAAAAGAGTTTTTGTCCAAACCAACACCTGAAATTTACATATTAGAAGCTTCTATTTTTTTGCAGCTGAACAACAGAAAACTGACAATGGTCACCTCAGGTACACCTCATGTGCAATATTCAATTTCAAATGCTAACATTGTGAGTTGTTAATGTGTGTGAATGCCATTTTACATGACATTTATTGCCATACTACTGAAAGCAGCAGAAGATGGTTCACCTCAGATCTTAAAAATAAAATAAACAGTTTGAAATTTAACGTTAGAACTGTGACTTATTTAGAACTGTAGGTGTAAATCAACACATATCAGTGATTCAGCATGTATATTTAATTGGTTTAATATGTATTAGATTATAAACATTACCATTTTGTTGAAATGCAGTTATTGTACATAAATTCTGTGCTTTTTTAATGGCTGTATTTAAATGTCTTTCGTGTTCCGTCTGGTGCAAACAGCCAAATTGCTCATCACAAATCTTGTCACTTAACGTGTTGTTAGGACACGGGATTACAATGTAATCTGCTCATGTAATGTTTACGTTTATAATATTAACATTATTTGTTAATTAATAACCTTATGTGGAACCTTAAATCTTCGTCTCATTTCCGAGTCTGCTACTGTCTACCAGAGGTTGCATTTTGGTCATGGACGCACACTTTGAAAGTCTTTCTGACTGAAATAATAAAATATGCTGTTTTCCACCAAGGCAACCCGGGGTGCTGAAATATAATTGGCTAAACTGGCATTGGGTGGGTTAAATAACCAAAACAAAGACAGTCGTTTTGCATTAGCATGTTTCTTAAATTTCTGCAAACATATTATGGTATTTTTATGCTTTAGAAAAGTCAAAAACTAACATACAGCACATTTGATATTGGGTCACTTTTTATAATGCAAGCCTATTATTGTTTTTAAAATCTCACTTGTTTGCTTTTATTCTGTTACTGGGACTCATTTGATTATCTGAACATCCAGTTGGCATGAACTCTCTCACCAAAAGCACCATTGCAGATTCAACATGCGCATTTGGCAAACTGCCCACACATGCAGGAACACACTGCAAAAAAATTGCCCAGCAGATGCTTACCAATAATGTGATGCTGGCCAACAGCCAGCCATTGCCATGTTGTGTCACTGCCTTTGAAGACTATTGGCCAAATGTGCAAAATATTTTCAATAAACACAAGAACACAATCCAGTAAAAGCACAGATGGTAGAGGAATGGTCTACAAGGGGTCTACTGATGGGGAGAAAATTAAAGAAACAGCAGCTCATTGCCATAAGAGTCTTCTAAAAGAAAAATAATATTGCCTTCAATATCAGTATGCTAGGATAACAACATTTCTGGCATTCTAAATAAATGAACGCAAGCAAATAATATTTTTTACTCATTCTAACTTTGACTACATGTTTTCTGCGGTGCCTCCTTCCCACAGCCATATAAAGTGCAAAAAAAGATGTTTTTTAGGGTGTTAGATATTGAGACAAATACCATTAAACTGACTACAGCTAATGTTAGTTGTTCATGTTTTATTATTTATGATACTTGCCATTATTTAAATACTCTCTGACCTATAAATTTTGCCTCAAAAAGGGTAACTCTTAGCAAAAAAACTACAATTTAAAATATTAAAAATCCTTCTAATAAAGCTCTACATTTAAAATGTAATTTTTTAATTTTACCACGTATAAAAACAAACACCTGTTTTTAGGACATATGTAGAACACTTTTTTGCATGCAGTTTTTCCCAATCTGTTTGTAAAGCAGTGCTGCAGGACTGGATGACAGAAAAGAAAAGAAAGGTATAGGTATATATATATATATTTCATATATATTATTTCAAAGCAGTGCTGCAGGACTGGATGACAGAAAAGAAAAGAACGGTAAAGGTATATATATATATATTTCATATATATTATTTCAAATATATTTATAAAATATATTTCAAAACTCATCTGTTTCTTATTGTTTTTAGAAAATATCTAAAATCTTTTTTCAGATAAGTTTAATTTATTTATATTATACTGTATATACCTAAATTGTTATGGCTTTTGTTTTTTATATATTTCTTTATTTTTATTATATCCAATATTTGTAATTCTTTTATTATTTCAATATAGTTTAGGCTATTTTATCTAGATCTATGAAATTGAGATGAGCCTTCAAAAGTGGACACGTAATTTGTAAAGTTTTATGTCTTTCCGTAGTATTCATATGTGAATACAAATATGTATTCATGACCTTCAAAATAAAGAAAGAAACTCAGCCTCTTGCAGCAAGACATAGCTGTGAATCGAGCGCTATTTCGCTCGGTCTCTCACACACAAATACATGCGTCTAAACACACACGTTTCATGCACAAACACACCCTTTAAATGTGTCAAAAACTGAGAGTTACTGGCTGCTGTGTCTTTTAATGTGGTGCAAAGATTATTATGCATTATCGAAACACCAAGGAGGGCGCAGCAAAGAAATATCACTTATTAAATTAAAACTAATTTATTATTTTATGCAACACCTTTAAATTTAAAAGGGAAAAATAAGGATCTTAAGCGGAAAAATAATAAAGACCCCTAGCCTATAAGGTGTTTTATGGAATATCTTAACCTCACCAGTCGCTATGTTTTTTCTTTGCTTTATATGTACTTATTACAAAGATGGAACTTTGCATTTAGTAAATCATGAATGTAATTTGTTTTGGTAATTTGGGTTTTTTCTGGGCTGTTAAATAAATATGCCTTTTAATCTGTTTTTGATCCCCATCCTTTTTTTATTTTTTGTAGTCAAGAGCACCATATTGAATTACCAGAGCCCTACCACTGGCCTGTTCCCGGTGAAGACCTGCTCCACCTGTAAGGAGGCTAAAGTCAGAGACTCGCTCTACTGCGCTGCCAGCATCTGGGCACTGGCATTGGCATACAGGTCAGATACTGATTGGTACTGTACTTGGAAATACATTTTCATAAAATATGGGGTCACATTGATCTGTGCAGATCTTAAATTGTGCTTCGATTGTTAAATGTAAATGAATGTGTTGGAGAAACTGGCACTTTTCCAGTGCTCCCATTTACAACCATGCCATACTCACTAATGAATCAAAATCCATAAACCCATTATCATTATGAGCTGTCTTGTTAATATCATTGGTCTATTCCTAGTGCTATTAGATAAAAATGAATGGACATAGACATATAGTGCTGCATATATAAATGAACACTATATATATATATATATATATATATATATATATATACACCCACTGACACGTAAAATCTGCATCTTTTTCAAGTTCAAAGCAAACTTGAGTGCTAAAACATTTTAGATAATGTTAAATGCAAATGATTTACTGATGGTGTACATATATTTTGCAGCCATTTTAGACCAGTCATTTTGTTCTTCGAGTATTTAGTAAAAATTTTTGGAGTTGTTTAGATTAAAGAATAAATTATTTAATATTTCTCTTGCTCTCCTGCAAAAACGCATTTGATTAGCAGCTACAGAGAGCGAAAGCCAATGTCAAATCCCAGACAATCTAGAACAGGCATGTCCAAGCTGGGTCCTGGAGGGCCGGTGTCCTGCTGAGTTTTGCTCCAACTTGCCTCAAAACATCTGCAGGAAGTTTTTAGTATATCTACTGAGAGCTTGATTAGCAGGTTCAGGTGGGTTTGATCAGGGTTGAAGCTAAACTCTTAGAAAAACCTGGCCAGACAAAATTTTTAAGTCCCCAAAACGCACATCTCTATGGGTCTGCAGAGCATGTGAGATTGTCTGTGGGAGTGTTGACAGGTCTTGCAGGCACTGAATGGAATGGGTAAATGAGAGATTTTTCAAAACTTGATCAATCGTGGATGTTTGGTTATATTGGGCAGATATAAAAAAAGTGTAAAATAATGATGATAATAAAAGTAAAGAAAAGTGTCACTAAATATACTTGGGCAGCCATTAATATAACTGAGTTGCGTTGCCAAAAAATATCATTAGCCAAGTAAGGTCGCAAGCTTCGTCGTTACAAACATAGTTCATTGACTTTTTCCCAAATCTATCATTCAACATTCTCAAACTGCGCGGCAAACTTGTACGTTTGTAACTACACCTGTAGAGCTGTAGTTAGAAGCATAGTTCCTGGTTGCGTTCTATTCCCAAGCCCTATTAATTTAGAATGTTCCAACATTTAAACTTGGAATTATTAAAAAAACAACAACATTAAAGTCATCTCTTTTAGGTGTAGTTTGCTTTTTTTAATAATAATTTTTTAGGGGTTTATCACCTTTATTGTATGGGGAGCAGAGATGGGAGAAGGGTCGGCAAAGGACCTCGAGCTGGGAGTTGAACTTGGGTTGCCTTGAGCACCTCAGTGCTATGTGTATACGCACTAATCACTTGGCGCTGGCGTAATTTGCTTTTTAAAGTATTTTTACAGTACAGTTTTTGCGATCTTCCTATTGACAGTTGCGTTCCCTTCGCAGTGCACTTTCAAAACAATTGTGCCATTTTGAAAGCAGCCATGGCTATAGTGTCACATTGTAAAAGTAGACTTTTAAAAAAATCAATAAACAATGTTTTAGAATAGAAAATGGCAAATTCTCAATAATATTTGTAAAGAAAACATTGGCCCTATATGTGCCATTTAGATTTATTACAATTAATGGAAAACCAGGTCATTTTTTTTTTTTTTATCAATACTAATATTGGATATTTTTTTTAATGCATGTGCGTGTTTAACAAAAAAAAAAATCAAATTATTTTGGGTTTTTTTCTCTACTCTACCTTGTTTAGAGCATCAATGTGGACATATTACATTAAAACCAACTTGGTTTTAATGATGAATCTGCAACAAAGCAGCTACAATTTTGGGAAAAACTCATCACCACATTCTTTTCCCAAACAATGCATGGTTCTATGATGGTTTTATCAATGTTTGGTAAACGCACCCCTGGGCGGACCACCCAAGTACAGTCTATGTGTGGAAAGCACTGATGTATATACTCACATTATGCAAATACAAACTTATTTTGAACATGATTAAACACACACACTCATATGGAAGTCAGTAAACAAACAGAAGTCATAAACATTCTTCTAAATATCTGCTTGGTCTTAACAGAAAAAAGAATTTTAAGCAGGTTTGAGTAAAGGACTACAGCATTTTCAGTTGTATGTTAACTATCTCTTTATGATAAAAAAATATTACAGATAAAACGCATGCACTTTACTAACAGCACTAGATGCCCTGAATTCAATGCTGTATATACCAAAAGAATCTAACAGCCAATGACAAAAAGCTGAAAAAGCTATTGTAAAGCAAAGTAAAGCATCTGTTAGCTGTATTGTGAGCTGTATTAGTGAGCAAGAAAAATCTGTTTTGTCAGATGGCTTGTATTTTGCACAAAAAGCATGTGAACATTTAATCACACTGGTTTGTTGAGTCACTCTTGGTGTGAACAGACTTTATGGTAATCATTTGGCTTGAAGAAGAGGATTGTGGTAAGCAGCACAACGACTGACAATAAGAAATGTTAAATAATGAGCACCAAATCGGTAAATGAGAATAAGTCAAGTGAAAATCGGAGAAATGGCTACATTGCAATCATGTCATTTATATTGTTATATTGTCATTTATATTCATGTCAAATATTGTTTTTAAAATATATTATAAATATTGTTATTAAAATATAGGTATTCCCCTCTTGCATTAATAAATGTCTATCAGTGTTATTATTAATGTATTAATCGCATTGAGGTAAATTCAGTATATTCCCTGTATATGTACCCACTTATACAGATACATTTTTTTCCAGCGCATTAAGCACTGCTTTCACACTGTAGCTTCCAAAGTTCAGCTAGGACAAAATTAGACTGAACTTAATGTCCAGGGATGTACCGGATACCTTGACAGCTTAAAGGTCATAGGTTCAAACTGCAAGAGGGAATTGATAATCTATGCCCTTTATGCCCTTGAACAAGATATTGGAGCTAAAGCCCAGGTTCCTCTTAGGGGATTGCCCAAAGTCACTTTCAATCCAAGATGCTGTGACCAAACACCAGATTGCTCGCTCTTTAGCTGGAGGTGTTGTAGAACATTTGTCTTTTTGCTCTTTAGCTGCTTTAATGATTTGATTATGTTTTAGGCATAATTTTTCTTCTTAAAATGTACTTGCCTGTCTCATGATGCTTACTTTCAGCATTCTATACTGCTTTGCACCACCTTTTTTCTTTCATTTAAAATAAGATTTGTCTTTTTGTCCAGCTTAATGTCATTCCAAAACTATTTCAATATTAATACTAAAATACTATTATAAAAGAATGTAATGATACGGACAAATAAATGTGACAACACCGTAAATGCTTAAGGTTTTGATGTATGGCCTTGGCTAGTCAGCATCAGTTTTTGGTATTGTGTTCTGTTTCATAAGAATTGAATTGAAACTGGCTGAGAAACAACCAAACACATACTCATAGTTTGGTATGCTTATTTTCCTAATTTATTCATTTATCTGTAACTGCATGTTTAACATTCATAATAGCAAACATTTGAATTCCGAATGCATTTGAAATTCCAATTGATTTGAGGCAGTAAACAGAATGTAGAGTTGCAGTTCTTTTTGAATGCAAATAAACTGCTAGAAAACAATGCTTTTTAAGGGTAGAAAAGAAGGTGACACTTTACTTAAAGGGGTGTTTATAAGACTATCGTTAAATCTTTGTAACCAGGACATGACACATGTCATGAATGTGAATGAGGTTCTATAACAACTGTCATTAAGTGTCATTTACTCCGTTATGACATTTTAAATGCCAAAAGGAATCCCAAATGGCACAGTATACACAATGCACTATGCATCTTACGCACTTACACACTTAACAGCATAATATATGAATGTAGTGTTGTCCCAAATGGAACATTAACATTTTTTTTACTAAACGGAAATTCAAACCATTTTCCAGATTATGTTTGACGGTGGCTAAATTAGCTAAATAAATAACCAAACTACCAAATATTACCTGTCACGAGTATAACTGCATTCACCATCAGGAGATAATCACTCTCATAGAAAAACTTTTCTTTCAAAATCCAAAATAAATAAAGTAATTTATTGCAATCGTTGAGTTTCCAACATTCCACACTTCACTTTATAAGTTGAATAAGTGCATCATCCGGGAATTTAATGTGCACTTATTCTTTTTAAAATTTCAGTGTGAATGCACTACTTAAACTATTTATACTACTAAATGGCATAGAATAGTGCAGAAGTATGCTATTTGAGATGCACCTATTGTTTGTTATGACGACTTGACATGAACAAATACATCACAACCTGTTTTTGTCTTTGTTGTTACAACTTAACATTACCAACACAACAAAACTTGTCATAAAAATCTGTCATAAACATGATTGTCATAAAGCCATTGTAAATATGTATTGAATTTTATAACACTGACGTTAATACTTTTTTGACCTCAACTAGAGTGATACAAGCTAAATTTGTCATTAAAATGTAATTAAATGTTAATCACGATGCTTACGACTATTTGACAGAGTAATAACACCTTTAATGACATATTCTAATGACAAATTCAGTTTATTCCACTTAAAATGTGATCAGACAAACACAATGTCATGAGGCACAATTATAATGCATCATAACAAACATATTTATGACAGATCTTTGACAATTTCTGTTGTCTGTGTAATGTCAAGTTGGCAATGACAAAGATGAAGACAGGTTGTGATTTATTTGTCAAATTATCATAATAAACAATGTCATTTTTGTGTTTAAAATAATATAACTGGGTGAATGACACTTAATAACATTAATTCATTCATACATACTCTTTTCGGCTTAGTCTCTTTATTAATCTGAGATTGCTACAGCGGAATGAACTGCCAACTTATCCAGCATATATTTTATGCAGCGGATGCCTTTCCAGCTGCAACCCATCAATAGGAAACATCCATACATACTCATTCACACACATACACTATGGATAATTTAGCTTATTCAGTTCACCTATAGTGCATGTCTTTGGACTTGAGGGGAAACCAGAGCACCTGAAGAAAACCCACTCGAACACGGGGAGAACATGCAAACTCCACACAGAAATGCCAACTGACCCAGCCGAGGCTCGAACCAGCGACCTTCCTGCTGTGAGGCGATCGTGCTAACCACCGTGCCACTGTGACTCCCCTACTTAATAACAGTTGTCATTTGTTTATTGCATAATAAGAACAATAGAATTGAGAAATACAGTACTTGCACTTTTTTCACATCTACGGAACAAATTAATAGAGAATAAAATGAAAAAATAAATAAAATTACAGGGCATATATAAATTACAAGAAGTCTGCATAAGAAAATGATTACAAAATTGCATACATTTTTATAGCATTTTTATTTCTAAAGTCTTTTAGAGATATAATGATTAACATAAATTTTAAACAAAAAAATGTTTATCATTTTACCATTTTTATTTGTGTACAAATTTCCCATAAATAGTTAAATTGATAAACAACATTTGCTCCAACGTTTTATCATTATATATATATATATATATATATATATATATATATATATATATATATATATATATATATATATGTGTGTGTGTGTGTGTGTGTGTGTGTGTGTGTATATATATATATATATATATATATATATATATATATATATATATATATATATATATATATATATATGTGTGTGTGTGTGTATATATATATATATATATATTTTTTTTTTTTTTTGTAAGTTTAAATATAAAATATTTAACATTAAACCATATGGTATAGAGTTGAATTCAGAATTATTAGCCCCCCTTTTATTTATTATTATTTTTTTAATATTTCCAAAATTATGTTAAACAGACCAAAGAACTTTTCACAGTATGTCTGATAATATTTCTTCTGGAGGAAGTCTTATTTGTTTTATTTTGACTAGAATAAAAGCAGTTTTTAATTAAAAAAAAACATTTTTGGGACAAAATTATCAGCCCCTTTAAGCTACATTTTTTTTCGATAGTCTACAGAACAAACAATCATTAAATTAAGCCCTTAAATGTCACTTTAAGCTGTATAGAAGTATCTTGAAAAATATCTAGTAAAATAATATTTACTGTGATCATGGCAAAGATAAAATAAATAAGTCATTAGAAATGAGTTATTAAAACTATTATGTTTAGAAATGTGTTGAAAAAACTCTGTTTCTCTCCGTTAAACAGTAATTGGGGGAAAAAATAAACGGGGGCAGATAATTCAGGGGGGCTAATAATTCTGACTTCAACTGTGTATGTGGTATACATGTGCATTCATAAAACAGATGTTTTATCGATTCCTTCTCTATTTTACTGTAGCAGTTGTCATAAGCATGCATAAAATCTCATTCACATGACATGGCATGTGTAGTGTAATGATTATAAAGGTTTCATGACGGTCTTATGAACACCCTTTCAAGTAAATCTGCAACAAAATAATTAGTCCTATATATTTTATATTGGTGTATATTTTATTGGTGTAACAGATAAATATATAAGACATGCGCAAACATACACACACCTCACTTCTTTCTAAAGCAGGTCGCCAGCACTCTGGAGGCCTGGGTCAAGGTTACAAGATTTTTAGGAGGGCACCAAAGAAAGGCAGCTTCCATTGAACTCATGCAACAACAAAGTGTTTTTTTTCTTCTACTCTCTTCCTCGCTGCTCCTGGTGAGGGTTGTACCTCTAGAGGACAAATGCGAAGATAAAAATAGAGAGCAGGCGTATATCAGAGACAGACCTAGTCATCAGTCTTCACCTCTGCATATTAGCATTGTCAGAGGAGTTTAATTAAGATGATTCCAATCTGACAGCAAAGCCTGAACCCATTACTTACTCTCTATTTGTCTCTGTAGGAGTACATGTGGGCGGTGTGCATGTGTGTGCACATCAGCTTTCTTAGTAGTCTTGTCATTTGCGTGTTTGCTTATTTTATTGCTGTAATCGTTTGAACAGTTGTCTAGCTGTATGGTGAAGGCGTATTGCAGATTTAATATGTTCAATATAAAAAAATACTGCATTCTTTTACAGAGATGTTGGTTGAGAGTTGCAGGAAAAATGTCATATGGTTCTTAAAGGGCTATGAAGCCCCTCTATCTCAGCAGGGTGTTTTCTTATCTCTAGTTTGAAAAAAGTCAGGAAAGTGGGTGAGTCAAGCTCTGTTTAGGTTAGTTTAGATTTAGCTAAGAGTGTTGAGTGGCGAAAGAGGGAAGGCTTTTCATAAAAATGGGAGTTTTCCATTCAAGCACGCGCTCATTTTCACAGAGGCAAAACAACACACAGACTCAGGGGAGAAAGACAGTGACTATGTTTACATGAATATTAGTAATTGAATTATTTGCCAAATTCTTAATTTGTTGACTTTAACTGCAGTTTGGCACTTTCACTTTTATTTAGGAACATTTCATGCATGCCCCCGTGACAAACGAGATGTTGAATATGAGGAAATGCTGGAAGAATGTAGTTATAATGGAATTTTTGATACCACACGCCGTATGTGAGAAAAAATAATACTCAGCATTTCTAACTTTCTAGCAATTTCGGTAACTTAGATGCACTCCGTAGGTAGCGTCAGAAAGACATGTTTGTATAGACTGTCCTGTCACAAAATGTGGTGAAAATTCTACACAACAGTTATTGTTTAAATTAAGGTGTTAAGGTGTACATTCGGAGAGCAGCATTTACAAAGGATTTTGTTTTGTAGTGATATTAACGTACTGTAACTAAATCATTTTGACTAAGGTATGTCTTTAATAACTGAAAGAGTACTGCTGACGATACTAACTAACTTTGCACTTACCAAATCCGTAGAGACAGGACAGTCAACACTGAACTTGATGTGGTAGCACAACATGAAAAGTAATTTATTTATTTATTAAAGTTTAATTTTAGAACTTTAGCATTGGAAAACTAAACATCTTTTAATTACTGACTATTGTTTGAATTCGTTATTAGAGCTTATAGTCATCAAGAGGTTGACTGCTTTAGCCAGGAAAAGCATAAGTGCTCATACTGTAAGAAACGGTGTCACCTAGGATTAGAGGAATAATTATTTTATCAATATAATATTGATACATAATTAAGTGATGAAACTATTTATTTATCTATGCATTCATCAATTTATTATTAATACATGAATAATTTCGGGTGGCGATGCAGAGGCACAGTAGGTAGTGCTGTCACCTCACAGCAAGAAGGTCACTGGTTCGAGACTCAGCCGGGTCAGTTGGCATTTCTGTGTGGAGTTTGCATGTTCTCCCTGCATTCGCATGTGTTTCCTCCGGGTGCTCCGGTTTCCCCCACAAGTCCAAAGACATGCGGTACAGGTGAATTGGGTAAGCCAAAATTGTCCATAGTGTATGTATGTGTGCAAATGAGTGTGTATGGGTTTCCCAGTGATGGGTTGCTGCTGGAAGGGCATCCGCTGCGCAAAACATATGCTGGATAAGTTGGTGGTTTATTCCGCCGTGGCGACCCCAGATTAATAAAAGGACTAAGCCGAAAATAAAATAAATGAATGAATAATTTCTGCCTTTATGTATAGATTATGTAATGTTATTTACATTTTTTTACATTTTTTTTCTCTTTATAATTGATTATATATTAATAAATATGTCAATTGGCATTATGTATTACATGTGTTATATACATATCTATATGTTATTGTAGAGTGCTGTTTCAATGTGAATTCAAAAAGTTTAACAAATTAAAGTATAAAAATAAAAGGTGTTCAGGTATCAAAAATATATACAATAATCGGATGTTCAATATGTTCAACATGAAAAATGTTTTTCAGGATCTTATACAGTAGTTTCCTTACTGATATTCTGAGATGTTCCACAATCTGAAGTATTGTTATTGCTTTTTGCTCCTTTTTTCAACTATAAAGCTGCATTTACTCAATCCACATTGTAAAAACAACAATCAAAATAAACATGGCACAACTTGACTTGACTTTGTTTGTCACACAGGCGTATCGATGATGACATGGGCCGCACTCATGAACTGGAACACTCTGCTATCAAATGTATGCGAGGGATTATGTACTGCTACATGCGGCAGTCTGATAAGGTGGGTAACAGCATCACAACACAGGCCAGAGTGCAGCAGTTCATTAAATTTGTCTTTTTACAAACTCAAAAACCTGCTCAAGATTCTTTATTCACCACTGATGAGCAGTTGCATGATTCAAGACTTTATTTTCCTTCTGTTAATAATTTTTGCCCTTATGTAGCAGCCTCCAGATCTGATGTCTTTGACGCTAATTTAGCAGCATTTCCAATCGTATAATATTGTTCATATTATTTGATTTGATTGACTTCCACTATACCTGACCTCAGATTTGCTTTTCAGAGGAATTGCACACACACACCCCAAGTTCTACTTTTCACACTCTTTCCAGCTCTCTCCACACTTTCAAGCTACACTGGGTTTTCTTTACTGTTCTGGGGTTTATAGTAAATCTCAAAAAGAGCTCTGTACTGGTGTGAGGCTTTGTTATGGACCCACTCACTGTGTCAGGGCTCAGCAGTATAGAGTTTTCTTTTTTTTTTCAGCTGGCCAGTCAGGCCTATAGTTTGGATTTTTACTTGCCTTGCCAATTGTTAAAGTGTCTTTGTAATTTATTTAGTTGATTTTTTTTATAATCGCTTCAAGTAAAGTTTTTCATTAAAAGATTAGTTCATCCAGAAGTGATATTTGTCATCATTTAATCACACTTCTAATCTTCAAGCTTTTGTTCATGTTCCAAACACAAATAAGCATGTTTGTAATTAAACCTTGAAGATTTAATTGATAAAGTTTTTTCCATTAAAAGTCCAAAAAAAAAACATTAAGTTAATATGCCAAAACAATCTGAATTTGAATTGTATTCATTTGAATAATTAACAATTCTAATGTAATAAAACTAAATATTATATGCCATTAAAAAATGTTTTGAATTTGAATTTCTTAACTTGAATTAAAATTTCTTAACTTGAATATTGAATATCTGAAATTTAAGACAACTGATTTTTTTTTTTTTAAGTCAGATTATTAGACATATTTTCCAACTTCAGATTTTGTTGGGTTCTGAATTAATAGACTACAGATATTGGGTTTGTAAAAAAAAGTATGTCAAGGGTTATCAACAGGAAAGAGTAGGTGAGTTAAAAAAAATAAAATTCAAGTTAAGAAATTCAAATTTAAAACATTTTTAATAGCATATAATATTCAGTTTTATTAAATTACAATTGTTAACAACTCAGAGGAAAATTATACAGATTCAGATTGTTTTGGCTTATTATTAGCTCCATATCTAAGCATGTAATTATGTAAGCCAACAATGAAAACAAGTCAACAGTACTTACTTAAAGGGATAGTTCATCCAAAACTAATAATTCTGTCATCATTTACTCGCCCTTTACTTGTTTCAAACCTGCTTGAGTTTCTTTCTTCTGTTAAAAACAAAAGATGACACTTTGAAGAATGTTTAAAACCTGTAACCACTGACTCCCGTATAATATTTCTTTTTCCTAATCTGGAAATCAATGGTTACAGGATTCCAGCTTTCTTGACGATGTCCTCTATTGTATTCAACAAAAGAAAGAAACATGTATAACCACTAATTTAAAACCACTTGAGGGTTATTTAATAGCGAGTACATTTTTATTTTTGGCTGCATAAAGCTTAAACGCAGATCAAATCTTATTGGTCCAGCATGCATTTCTTTTTAGGTTGATTTTAGTTCACCAATGTTTATTTGTGAATGAAAAGCTTCTTTAATGTTCTTCAAAACATGAAGCTGTCAGAAGATGAGAATTGGTCAGTTTAACCACTCATCTGATTGATTAATATGTAATTGTTTTGAAGCTGCAATTTTTTGATGGCATGGCTTTTCAATGGAGAGATCAAAAGTTCTCAGATTTCATAAAAAAATAATACCAATTTGTGTTTTGAATATGAATTTAAGTCTTTTGGGTTTGAGTCAGCATTAGGGTAAGTGACTGATGTCAAAACTCAAATTTTTGAAATAGTTTTTATACTTATAATAGACAGTTTAGCTAGTTAAACTCACGCCATGGGATGTGGCCTCAATGTCTGTGACACACCACAGTTAAGTGTTGGTTTTGACTACAGATGTGTGAACTCACTTCACAAAGTGGGTAGTGCTTGCCTGGGCATTATTTAAAGGGCTGTCTGTGTGTTGCCTTTGAGTGGCTGCCAGTTGAGCTTTTCTGTGGTTTAACAGTTGGATGTTGCAGCAATCAGGGTTTTGACATTGTTCCCATGGCGAGCTGCCTGGAGCGGCTGTGGTCATTTGCGGAGTTGTTGAGCTTCCTGTTTCGGTCCAACTAGTAACACTGTTGTTCTGAGTTTTGTAACTACCAGCTTAATGGAAACGCTAAGTAATACAAATGAGAGGTTCTTCTATGCTTTAATGCAAGGATCTTGAACCCTGTTTCTAGAGATCTATCTTCCTGCAGAATTCAGCTCCAACTCTGATCAAGTCAGGTTGAGCTTTATTGTCTTTCTACTGCATATGTTATGTCTCGCAGGACAAGGGTGCTAAATAATCAACAAAAAAAGGCTTTTGCTGCTCATTCAAATTACGTATTTAAAATGAGTTGAAAAAACACAATTCCTTAATGTTTTTTTAGGATAACACAGTTGTTTTATGTTCAATCCACTTAAATTACAAAAAAATTATTAAGTTAACATGATCTTTTTGTGTTGGGACAACATTAAGTAATTTTGTGAAACCTTTTTTACATTGTAAGTTAACAAACATAAATATGAACACAACACTGGTTGTAAGATATATTTCAAACCTACTGTATACAAAACAAGTACACCCGAAAGGTAATATAACTATACTAACCGCTAACTTGACATATACTATACTATACACATAACCTAAGACAGACTGTGCTGTTAACTGTACTGTACTGTCTTGCACTGCAAGATATTGTGCAAAAGAGGCATCATGATTTGTGTTACATTCACAAGTGAACTTTTTGTTATTATTATTATTATTATTATTACAACCTTTATTTTACCAGGAAAGACACATTGAGATTAAAAGCGTCCTGGCCAAGATTAGGCAGTATACAAGTCACCTGAGTCTAATAAAAAACAATTAAGAGTTAACATGAATCAAACATTGACAAACAAACTAATTAAATCATCTACAAGCCTGTGTTTCAATTTCTAACTCATTTATACTCTTTTTAAAAGCATTTAGTGAAATCAATTCTTTAAACTGCAAATTTGTTTGTAGATTATTCCATGCAAAAGGTCTTTGTAAGATGAAGTTTAAGTAAAGTGTCCGTTGCACATAGACAGAAGAGTGTTTCTACAGGTGGTTTGTCAAGCCCACTCACCTGTGTGAAGTACACTCAGAAATGCACAATCAAACACAACTTGATTAACGAATTAGGATCTGAAGAAGCTCTTGATAATTACACACAGATGTGTTTGATCAGGGTTGAAACTAAACTTTGTCTAAGGTAGATCTGCAGAAACAGGATTGGTGATTCCTGCTTTAACGAGCAGTCATTTTAATTAGTCCTTTTTATTTATAAGTTTGACATTCATAGTTGAAGATAAACATATACACTCAACGGCCACTTTATTAGATACACCTGTCCAAATGTTCGTTAATGCAAATTTTGAATCAGTCAATCACATGGCAGCAACTCAAAGCATTTAGGCATGTGGACATGGTCAAGACGATCTGCTGCAGTTCAAACCGAGCATCAAAATGAGGCAGGAAGGTGATTTAAGTGACTGAACGTGGTATGGCTGTTGATGCCAGACAGGTTGGTGTGAGTATTTCAGAAATTGCAGATCTACTGGGATTTTCATGCACAACCATCTCAAGGGTTTATAAGGAATGGGCCAAAAAAAGAGAAAATATTCAGTGAGCAGCAGTTCTGTGGGTGCAAATACCTTGTTGATGCCAGAGGTTACAACCGAGGTGTGCAGAAGAGCATCTCTGAACCCCCAACATGCCAAACCTTGAGGCGCAATGGCTGCGGCAGCAAAAGACCACACTGTGTGCCACTCCTGTCAGCTAAGAACTGGAAGCTGAGGCTACAATTTGCACAGGCTCACCAAAATTGGACAATAAAAGATTGCAAAAACGTTGAGTCTGCGACATTTGGATGACAGGGTCAGATTTTGGCGTCAACAGCATGAAAGCATGGATCCATCCTTGTATCAGTGGTTCAGGCTGCTGGTACTGGTGTAATTGTGTGGGGGATGATTTCTTGGCACATTTTGGGTCCATTAGTACAAATTGAGCATCGTGTCAACGCCACAGCCTACCTAAGTATTGTTGCTGACCATGTCCAACCCTTTATGACCACAGTGTATTCATCTTCTGATGACTACTTCCAGCAGGGTAACATAAAGCGCATGTCATAGAGCGCAAACCATCTCAGACTGGTTTCTTGAACATGACTATGAGTTCACTGTACTCAAATGGCCTCCACTGTCACCAGATCTCAATCCAATAGAGCACCTTTGTGATGTGATGGAACAGGGAATGCAAATCATGGATGTGCAGCCGACTAATCTGGAGCAACTGCGTAAGGCTGTCATGTCAATATGGACCAAAATCTCTGAAATATTTCCAGTACCTTGTTGAATGCCATGAAGGATTAAGGCAGTGCTGAAAGCAAAAGGGGGTCCAACCCAGTACTAGTAAAGTTTACCTAATAAAGTGGCCGGTGAGTGTATATATTTATTCTGTGTTTGTGTTATATAAATGCTGCCTTGGTGAACATAAGTGACTTTCAAAAACATTTTTAAAAGCATACTAAGTCCTACGGTTTTAAAAAGTGGCATGCACAATTATAAACAGACTGGAAACAAATGCATTTACCAAGCACATTTTAGTTTTTTGATATAAAGTGTTTTTTTAATTTGCAAATCATTTCAGTTTTTCAGCAGTTAATGAATTGGAAGCATTTGAATTTACATTTTAGGTGATGTTCAGATGCGCAGTTGTTGTGGAGCCTGTCTTTAACACTAAGAGTAGTCTCATTTGCCATGCAAAAAAGAGCTCAAGTTAATGCTGCTTTTACAGTTGGCCATTGCTCTAAAGCAAGTATTCTCTCTCAGCGTAGACCTGAGCAATTATGCCTCTTTTGTGCCTTTGAAATTGTTCCATTTCATTTATTCCTGACCCCCAAGACCTGATTTGCAAGAAAGCTTTTCTGTGTCTTAATTATAATGCCTCGTTTATACAGTTAATTACACAGTGCAGTGCTCATTAACATCTGTCTATAGCATTCACAAAGAACACTGGGCTTTTAATAAACTCACAATGCTTTGCCACTGTTTATATCATCGGTTCCACAGGTATGTTCAACAGTCGTGTTTACTGTGGCATGCTGCTGATATCACACTGTGAAAAATAAGTCACAGATGAAAAGCAGCAACAAAAAAGCATGAAGGCTGGAATTATAGTTAAGATGCACATGTTTTCTCCCTTACAGCATAAAACAGGGCTTGATGTACAAACATTTTATATGCACAAAATGGGCTATGAAATGGGCATATGCATTTTTGCCTAGTAATGTCGAGATAAAGAAGAGAACATCAAACAAATCATGCAAACATTTTTTTTGCTGGTTTGATCAAAGTTATAAAATGAATGGAATGGTTTTAAATGGCAAATTCTAAATATTTTTTTTCTGTTTACATTAGATGAAGGATACCAATATAATCATTATACAGGAAACCGTTTGAATGGAAACATTTGGCTGCATGTGCCCGATATTAGGAAAATATACTATATTCGAAGATGTCGACTATTGCAGTAACAATATTTCTTGCAATATGACATTGCTCTCTAGCAGAAATGCCCAAAGTAGGGCCAACGTCAGCTTATGATAGACCTTTGATTTGGCCCACCAAGTTTTTTTTTTTTTTTTTGTAGTAAGTTAATTATAAAATGTAAAAAACATAGATGTAAAGCATTATTTTTCCTAAAAGGATTAAAAAATAAGAAATGAACTGGCAACTTTGTAATACAGTTTGATATATTTACCTTCAGCTTACAGCCCTCGGCTGTAGGCTGTTTGCTCTTTGGTTCTTTATAAGAAGTTTAGGCACCCCTGCTCTATAGAAAAAAATGCAGTTATTTTTAAAAATCAACAAGTATCATACTAAAAATCAACAGTTATTGGAAATATTTTCATTTTTTTCACTCAATATGCAAACATTTTGGGTCAGGTTTACTAACAGCTTGCGGCATCGCAAATGTAAGTCCAAAGAAATCAAAACTAACCATATGATTTTATTAGCTCACATTGCCAGTTTTGTGGTAAACAATTTGTAGTGAAAAAGGAATTTATTTTTGTTACTTTTGTGTCTTTAATTTTTATTAGAAAAAATGTTTAGACTAACAACAGATTAATCAATCTTTTTCTTTTGTATGACATCATATATTGACCAAGCATACTTCTTCTTTCTTAATGTGTTTCATACTTTTTAGAAGTAACTGCTGACAAGAGGGAAATAGCAGAATAAGAATATATACACTGCGGGGGCCCTTGCTCCAGACTGCTGTCTATTAAGAAATCTAGACATGCCACAAAGAGCTGGGTGCATGTAGAAGTTGTGAAACATATTAAAGATACACTTAACTGTTCAGTTCTGGTACACAGAGAAGGGTTGCAGAAAGAGGAAGTATGTTTGGGTACAAGAGCCAAAGGGCTGCAGAATGACTGATAAATAACGTTGGACCAAAACTCCACCTGTTAATATCAGTTGTTTATATATGCTGGAGTCAGGGAAATGCATGTTAGTTGCGAACTTTCTAAATATATTTCTTGCATTGCATTGGGGTAACGTAACCCAGAGCTCTTTCATCAAATTAGTTATTTGTATCTAATAAATTACTAATATTTTTGCCATTGGAGAAAACCCTTTCCTGACCTTTTTTTATTGAACACGCATGGATTTGGCTTGATATTTCAACAATTTCATTTGTGCTTGCCAATAAATATAAAAAAGTTTGCCTTTCTAATCTTTAATCAAAATCTGAAAATGCACTTTCTGTTTGTTTTCAGTTAATTTATCAGATGACATGATTTTGAGTTAATGGGTGTGGCTAACATACTTAACATCCTTAACCCTGTTGCTCCAACTGTCAGTTTTGACAACAAACAGAAATTTTAAGCAGAAGGTGTCATGTTAGGTTGTAATAATTCTTCTAAAACCCATTTTTTCAATCTTTCTGAATGAAATGCCCACTTTACTGTATCCATTCAGCCCATGGTAGAAGAAATAAGCCACGCCCACTGTTTGCTCAATTAAAATTCAGTTTCTCGAGGAACTGCGTCACAATACCAAAAAAAATAATAATAACAATAATGATTGCAGCTTCCAGTTCATGGGGACTTTTAGGAGTTTCGCAGTCAGATGCTACTTTTATAGGAGGGGAGAATTTAAAATAATCACACAACACGATTTTTTAATATTTGTGCTCCTCAAATTACAGGTATTCATGCTATTATTTAACACATAAAAAAGCATTTCTGAAACCACAAGCATCTTGTGCATGAAAATGGCTGCAATTGTTGTTGCCAGGAGGACAGAGAACGCACAGTAGTAAATAGATTTTTTGACACAAATTGTTTGGAATGCCAGAGGAACATATTGGAAGATATTGTCTGATCCTATTGTTTGCCAAGTCATATTATTTTTAATTTGCTTTAGGAAATAATAGATGACTTGGTTAGAACAAACAATTAGGGTGAGTCGCGTAATACCAGGCATTTTTAACAAAAAAAAAAAAAAAAAAAACATAGCAGCTACTCAAAAATGAAATCTATAAGCAATTTTCTAACTAACCACAAATTAAACATGGTATGTCAACAACTTATGAAGCTTACTATAAGCTTACTGAAGTAAGCTGTGTATATTCAAAGTGCAAAATCTGCTGTTGTATAAAAAAGCTCTAAAACTATACATTTAGATCATATGTTCTGAATTATAACAGAAATGTGTCACTGTGTCTATTAAATCAATCAATTTTGTTATATGGATAACAAATCTGTGCTTATTTATATATCTTTTGCGCGAACACTCGGCCTACCTTGCATGCATTCTGTCTCTCACGCATGCACGCTTGCGTGCACCCGGTCTCTGCTTTTGCTTTACTTTTGTCCAGTGTGGCTGGCGTCTTATACACCACGCATCTACTTTACGATGGTTGGTTAGCATCAACCAATCCCACAAAGAGTCGTCCCTGTAAGCAGAAAGATGTAAGCTAGACTGCAGCCAAAATTAATTAATCTCTCTAGTAACGGACAAATGTGTCATATTGTAACGGTAACGGGGTTAATTTATTTAACGTGTTACAATGTTAGTTAACTTCAAAGGTAATGTCGTTCAAGTAACCCATTACTAGTAACTCGTAATTGCCCAACACTGCCTGTCAGAATTTTGAATAGCCTGAGTTAGTCGCCGAAAAGTATGACCAGATGTCCCATGTTTCCCAGCGCAATCTGGCATTTCATCTTTATTTTTAGTGTGTTAACTACCTACTCAAAGGTAACCTAGCTTATCATTGAGCAAAATTATCATACATTCACATTTGTTATTGTTTAAATTGCAGTAAGTGCAGAAATAAATTATAGTTAAATAAACATCTTAAAATGTTTATTTTAGAGGCATACACACACTTTTAGGATGAAATCTATGCAGATTATTATAAATTAAGACAGCAGAAGGCAAGTTTTAAAGAAAAAACTTTTTCCTCTCAAAAACATCCTTAAGAAGAATTCTTTCCCAAAGCAGCGTGTGCTTCCAGCTTTCATGAGTTTAATAAAGGTCAATCCAAAGTCACACACAATAAATCACTGTGATGAAGTCCTGGTTTTGGCAAGTAGTGTGACGTAGAATAATAGATGTTCCTGTAGCAACTGAAGGTTACTCGCTGTTTTGCTTTCAGTTTTTATTGGTTTAATTTTACAGGCAGTGATGACTAACAGATGTTTCAAATGTCATCCCTTGTCTCACAGGTGCCTTTATCGCTTTTATTGCTTCTATCCATGTTTGCTTTACTGAGACATGGATTTAAACCTAGGAATGAGATTTTTTTTCTTTGGCTGAATCGTACAGCTGTGTTTGGGCTGTTACACAGCTGTGTAACTAGTGTTGAAAAAAGAAAGAAAAAATAAAACATTGTGTATCTGGGACAGAAGAATGGCTCTCGTGACCTGACAAGAGAGGGAAAAATAAAAAAATGGGCCACTTATTTATAACACTTAAAATATTCAGTGGGGGCTCATGTGTGATGCGGTCAGTGGGAAAGGTTGGCCCAGTTTCTTCTATATTGATGGGAGAATTGTCTAATCTGTAACTGTCAGATTATAATATGATAATGACTGCTAGAGGAGCTTCAGTCTTGTGGCTCATCTTATTCCATTTTCAATGTTTCACTTTTTTTGAGGGGGTACAAGGTAAAAAAGACTTTAATTCTAAAGATGTTGCAGCTCTTCTAAGGGGTTATTCACACTTTACATTGTTTACATATGCAAATAAGGAGTGATGCGGACTCAATAATTGTGCATCTGAATTTTTTAGAATGCCACAAGTGTATCGTGTGACAAGAACAAACCAAATCTCGATTAATTGAACATTTTAACTCAAATACTTGTATTATTTTATTATTTATTATTGTTTTTTTTATAATTTTTTTGCCTACATAGTTCAAGCACAAATAGTTTTAAACAATATATATACTCACATATTACAAGTGAAAGATTTTTAATGAAGAGTGCATTACGTAACAATCAAAGGAAAAGCACACTATCTACTGTATGTTTATTTATTGAACATCAATGTTAAACAACTGAAATTAACACACACATTGCCTAAAACCAACAGTCACAAATAAAAAACATGCCCTTTTGGAAACAAAATTAATTGTTTTTAGTGTTTTTTTTTTTTTTTTAAATGTAGAAAATAAGCAGTATCTCTTCTAAATAAAACAACTCTTGTATATCCTGTAAATAATATTTTAAACAGTGCATTTCTTAAATCTTCTGTAAACGATTATTTTTATGCAAATATTAATTTTATTGTAATGGACAATATGTCATCTCTGGCATAGCTTCCAATAATTGTCAATGTAGTGCAAATGTGTGACGTGTAATCAATTTTTTTGAGATGTGCACGCGTATGTTACTGCACAAAGTCTGCATCGGACAATACCAGTGTGTTCGATGTAGAAGTATAAAGTATCCTTAACACAGCATGGTCATGTGACTCCAGACATACTAGGGAAAAAATAATTTAAAAAATTGAGCTGGAAAAATATGATCGATAATAGATTCTGAATGTTGATTTCGATAAATTTTTGATTAATCATTCAGCCCTACCAATCAGCTTCACACTTTGTATGGGTTACACATTTTAGTAATAATGCTAGACTAATTACCTCAAACAAATGCAGCACACCTGAATACAGCAGTTTTTTAATCTTCTCCATAAATGAAATGTGTATCAGAGCTGTAGCAAGGGTTTGTCAGATGTGGATGCTCTGAGAACATGGATGATGTTTGCTAAGGAATGACAGAAGCCATTGGAATGTGAGCCCAGAAGCACATATTAAATTGGAGAGGAAAGCAACAGGCCTTGTTTTTCCACACAGTTTTAGATGCTATATATCAGAGATGTCCAAAGTAGGCCTAAAGTTGGCCCATTGTAAGCTTTGTTTTGGCCCACCATCCCGTCTAAAAGAATGGGGAAAATGCCTTTACCACAGAGATTGTCATTTCTAATTGACGAAACCTTTTTTTGTTTGTTTTATTGCTTTTTATTCACCTTTAGAGCGAACTGAAATTAAACTGTTCAATTGAATGTTGTAAATGACTCAGATTTTTAAAAAAATGTAGATCATAGGTCTCAAACTGGATTCCTGGAGGGCCGCAGCTCTGCACAGTTTTGCAACCCTCATCAAACACAGCTGATCCAACTAATCAAGGTGTTCAAGACTACTAGAGACTATTAAGCAGGTGTGAGTTGGAGGTGGTTGGAACTAAACCATGCAGAGCTGCTGCCCTCCAGGAATTGAGTTTGAGACCATTGATGTAGATACTGTTTCTCGATGGAGTGAGGACTAGATAGAGAACCATGCAGAAGGCATCGGCGAGCAACTCAAGGCAAAAACTGTGTAATTCTGTTATAAATTGTATTTTTTTTATTTTACTGTAATAAGTTAATTACTACATGTAAAAAAATACTGTTTCAGTTAATATAAAGTTAAAGTTAAAATAAAGACTAGTTTTCTAGTCATTTTTAAACATTGTTAATAAATTAGGAAATTACCCATGGTAACTATTTACAGGTGTCTATGGCTCAATTAAGATTGGCTTTGACCCTTCAAAAGAAAAGTTTGGGCACCCTTTCTATATATGAATGGCCCCTTACTGTGTCTGAATCAATTTGTTCAAGGAGTCAATCTCTAAACTCCTCCATTCAAAGACCCTACTTTGTTGTGATTGATCAGAATCAGTTAAATTTCTGTTCACATTTATTTCTATAAAGTTCACAGGGTTATGAGATGATTGCTTGACTAAAGTTGACGAAACATTTTCGTTTGAAAAGCCAAAAACCAAATATCATTGAGAGCCATGGGCAGAAAGTAAACATATTACATTAAAGTTGCCATAGGTAATTTCCTCATTTATTTTTAAAATATTTCAAAATTAATAGGAAATATAACTTTAAATCATATTAACTAATGCTGTATAACTTTGTAAATGATATCTTATTGCAATAAAATCATAAACACTTACATTTTTAACACAGTGGAGTTCAGTGCCGACTAGTCAAGCAGAATCTGCCTTTGACTTGATTTGCTCACCAAAGTCTTTGCATTGTCAGGTGACAGTATGTACATTTAGACAAACTCTGATTAATTTACACCATTTAATTGAAACATTTAATTTCAGTTAGCTTTTAACAGTAAAACAAACAGAAAACAAATGGTTACATTAAATTTGAATGTACAATATCAAAACTATTCTCATCAATCCTCTCAGATGGGAAGGTGGGCCAAATCAAAGGTTACTATGGGCCAACTTTGGCCTGCAGGCCCTAGTTTGGGCATCTCTGATGTAGATCTAAATTGTATTATAAAAAACTTGACTGTATGGATTTTATTACATGCTCTTTACTAAATTTAACAAGAAAATTACTGGTCATGCAATCTTCAAATGAGAGAATTGTGAAATTTCAACTAGTATTATCTGCATGAAAACTCTACAGACATTTTTTCGTAAATTAATACCAGTTATGTGAACACAAGGCAGACCCTTTCAGTACTCCACACTTAACTGCTGTTAGCCCAGTCTTTTGTGATTGGTCTACTGCTTTAAAGTGCATGCTGGAAACAAAACACTCATTAAATTATCTGAATTTTAGCTCTAGAGACCTCAACATTTGGAAACACAGATATGAATGGTAATGATGGTGCCAAGTTCTCATTCTTTGTAAGTGCAAGTCACATTTCGTTTTAAACACAGAAGACGGCTACTTCTCAAAATGTCACCAACGTGAACCAAACTTTTACAAGCCACAGCTGAAACTATAATGCTTGAGGGCGGCTCAAAGTAGAATTTGTTCGCAGGCAGTCAATGAAGACCATAGGGACATTTGGAGAATCTGTGAATTATGTTGTTTTTGGTTCACTGACCTCTTTGCAACATGTATTAACTTTTTTCTATCTGTGTTAAGACCAACATAGTCAGGGGATATTGTTTGCTATATTGTGCACACTGATATTTTGACTTTGAGCAGACAATCCCACTGTGTCTGCAGGATTTTAGAAGAGATGATATTCTGGTAATGCATGCCCATGGCAGGCGCAAGCAATCTCTGGGGCATTTTGGAATTTATAGCATACAGCCTGTGCAAAAATATCTTGATGTGACTGCCTAGTAGTGGTCAAATGATGTGGGTTATTTATTGTATCTTTTGTGTTAAAATATGTACTCCATGTAATACAGTAATTTATTTTAAGTATTAATTTGAGATCAACACATAATAATAATAATAATAATAATAATAATAATAATAATAATAATAAAAGCAATAATAAAAATAATTATTATTTTTGTTATTATTATTATTATTATTATTATTATTATTATTATTATTATTATTATTATTTAAAACAGTGGCCATAGTTGTCAGAATATCAAAATTACTATTAAATATACATTAATTTTGCATTATTTATTTATCTAAAATGTGTAGTGCTCTTGCACAGACTGATTAGATTTTTCTTGACAACTTTATCATGATGAAAATAATCAGTTCATCTAATAATTTGTGTTTTTGTTATTATTAATATATATCATTATTGGGTTTATATCTGGAAATGCACCAAACATTATGCCTTCTGCTGCTTTATTTGTTATTTTGCAATTTTTGTCTTATTTTTGTGTCACATTAAATAGTCATGCTTATATGTTTTGTGACCTCGTTCTTGACATCTTGGGAAAAAGCCCCTGCGGCAGTCACGTCTGCTGGGTAGCTGATTGCTTTTCTGTGGTGACTCAGTGCAGAAGCCTCACCTATCGTCTGCATAATCTTCTTATTTACTCGAGTCTATGACTTGCATCTGTTCAGTGTACCGTTTATTTATTATCATCATCTTCTTCTGTTTGATCACCTTTTTAATTTCATCCGGTATGTTATGTATTCAAGTCAACAACATTCTGCTTTTTAATAAGCAAATATTAGAGATGAATATCGATAGCTAGAGCATGCGTAAGGTTCTTGGAATTCCGCAATGCGGAATAACTCTGAAAGAATCACTAAATTCAGTCATACAAATTGAGTTAATTGTATTGACCCTTGTCTGCAACACGGAAGTAAGCTGTTTTCTGTGATTGTTGTAGAACTTCAGAGTCATTTGCCCATAGGTTAAATGACCAGAAATAATAAATGGCGGTAAACAGTCAAAAAAGTAATAATAATATAATAAGAATATATAATTTTGCAACATCAAACAGCATAACAAGTTGTTTTTATGGCTAAATAATAATGGCAGTGAATGAAATTAGAAGACTCAAGCCAGTGATAAATTATTAATACTAATTAGATTGCCACATGTACTAGTCCATGTGTATATTAAACCACCCAAAAGACTATACATGTAAAACTGGTACATGTTTTTTTTTTTGTTTTTTTTTTGTCTTAATTTCAATTAGTTATGCTTTTTGATTGCTAACGTTTCCTAACCATTCTTAACCATTCTTAAAATAGGTATCAAAATAATTGTATGGTAATCGAAAAAATAGAAAAATTTAAGATGTTTTATTTGAACACATCAGAAATTTACATTGCTTTTAAAGATTGTCTTTAAGCATTTATAATTGCTTTATTTTTAATTATAAAAATGCGAATATACTATTTCTAATTTTACTACTTTTTAAATATGTATTTTGCTCTAGACTTGCTTAAATTTCACATAGACTTTCATTGACTTTCACTGCATGCAACCATGAACTGCACATTGTTTTCTGCCTGATTAGAGAATAATTCAATGACCTTAACTAGACGACTTCATTATAGAGTAAATGTGGAAACAAATGGCTTTTTTTTTCTTTAGTTTAAAGGGATAGTTCGCCCAACAAGGAATATTTGCTCACAGTATTTCATATGGTCATAAACTGTTGAGTTTGTCGAACACAAATTAACATATTTTGAAGTATCCTAAAAAAAGTTAACTATTAAGGAAGTAAAGTAGGAAAAACAATGACCATGGAAGTAAATGGTTACAGGAATTCAGCTTTATGCAAGATATATTTTTATTGTGTTGTGGAAGAAACAAAGCCAAACATATGTAGAACAATAGTGAATAAATGGTTGATATAATTTTCAGAAAAAGCGACAACAGAAGTTGTGTTATCAGTTGGTAAAAGCAGATGTATTTCTAGCTAAATGCATTCATTCATACATACATGTTGTGGGAAGTACTATCATTTGCACAACATGTTACATGGAATATACAAAATTTCTCTAACTGTACATATCCAAACCAGTATGACATCAGTTGACATAGAGTCCACAAGTATCCACAAAATGCAACAGTTCTTTCTGAAATATTATAACTGACATTTGCTACTTTACTAGCACTGTCCTAAGCTTTCCCCACACACCTATAAAATCTGCTTGTGTGCATACAATACACCAGATTTTTTTTCTCTCTTTGTTGAAGCATCAGTAAAGACAAAGCATGTATTTTTGTTCAGTAAAGCTGTAAAAGAAAGAACAAGCTTGAGAAATAAATGTAGATGCTTCTAAATGAGCAGAGCTGTGCTCCGGCTTCATCCATTTCAAGACAAGCAGACATCTGGGAGCACTGCATCTTTCTTGTGGAGAGATCGACGCATTCAGCTTTGCTCCCAAACACACACATCGCCTTAATTGTAATTCGCTGCTTTAAAATCTGATGCGCATTTGCTGATTTAATTCAGTATTACATGACATGACTTTATATGTAATAAAAGGGCATTCAGGGGCACAATTGAACCATGACCTCAAGAAACATTGATACAATCCCCCCACTACCACCCTCCTCACTCACTTATCTTAGTAAACATTTTATAAATAATATAACAGTCGATACCTTAGTCATATCTTGCATCTTTCAAGAACTTTTCAGCTTTTCCTCTGTTTTTTATTTATTTATTTATTTATTTATTTATTTATTTATTTATTTATTTATTTATTGTTGTTCTTTCTGATGTTTTCACAGGTGGAGAATTTTAAGCAAGACCCGAGTCCATCCACGTGCCTGCATTCAATTTTTAACGTGGACACTGGAGATGAGGTTTACCCGTATAAGGAGTACAACCATCTACAGGTGCTTCCCACCTTCTATTTACACATTTTATAACTCCCAGTAGTTGTTTGCCTCAGACATGGGATATGCGTAGCATGTCTCACTCACTGTATGTATTGGAAAACTTTTTGTTCTACTCATATCTTATGGATTATATCACCTCATTCGTAATCCCTGCTCGTGTAGCCTCTTTCATATTTGCAGACTGCACCAGCGGTCAATGGCCTGTAAACCTTGTTTTACGTTTTTCTGATTAAGTTATTCATTCTATCTACACTATAATCTGATTTCTGATTAATTGTTAAAATATACATTGTATTTATTTTTTTGATGCAACTACATAGTAGTTAAGGACACTTAATATAAAGTGGGATATCTGTCAAATAAAGAAATATCTGTCTACAGTATTAAGGATCACATTGGACTGTTTTCACAGGGACAATATACCCAAAAATCTAAATTTACTGACCATTTATTTACTGATTTTCTCTATATTTAATCTTTATAGTTTTTTATTGTTTTTTTTCTGCACACAAAATAAGATAATTTGAAGAAAGCTAGACAAACAAACAAACAAACTGATCACCATTGACTTCCATTGCAGAAAAAAAGCCATACCTATGGAAGTCAGTGGTTTCTGGTGTTCTTCAATAGGAATTTAAACAGGTTTGGAACAAGTAAAGGATAATGACAGAATTTTCAGTTTTGAGTGAACTATTCCTTTAAATAATTAAAAGTGGATGAGTTCAGAAGCCTCATACATTTAAATTCCAAATGGCAGCATCTGTTTTTACATTTTAAAATAAGGCAAACAAAGTAATATTGTTATGAAACCCTTCTTTTTCTTTCTTTTCCTACAGATCGATGCATTGTCTCTGTTTCTCTTGTACCTGGTTGAAATGATTTGCTCTGGCCTTCAAATAATCTACAACACAGATGAGGTATGATTTGACTTCCAGAACTACCAGTATCTCTTCATATCAGTTCAGTTCATTTAATTATAAAAAGCTCTTTTAACAATACATAATATTGCAATTATGCTGCTTTACAAATAAATATCCCTTAAAGTATTAATTTTCATTGTTATTTGACATATTGTGGAGATTTGCATAAGTACAATTGATTTCCCTTTAACAGGATTTAAACAGATTTACCATTCAGAGCAAAAAAAAACAAAACAAAAAACACCTTTTTTAAAGCAAGGTGAAGTATAGACTAGTGGTTTCAACTTTTTCCTTTTACTCCATAGGCAATGCACACATTTTGTAGGCAAAACCAAAACTTCACTAATGTGAATGTGTACAAAAAAAAAAAACTCTCAGAATATCTACATATCTAGATTGTTACAAAGGTATTATCTTATAGTATTTACATTACAATTTATTGGCACTGTACTTTCATGGACTATTTACAGTACAGTACGTTATGTACAGGACATTGGAATTAATGGATTGAAGGGTTTTAAATCTCAATGGGACTGTTAGGTTCTGCCCTGATGATTGCAGTTGGATAGGTTATGAAATGTTTTCCACCCAAAATCATGTCTGTAGCCACTGGGTGTCTCTCCGTGTGCCTGAGGACTTGCTCTGAAGACTTTCAGGCCATGACTATACTGAGCAATTAAGCTGTAAAAAAATATTTCCGCAGAAAAAAAGTTAAGCTGAGTTGAAATGGTTTAGGGCAAAAAGCCGTGAGATCATTTATGCAACTGTTCAAGCACTCTGTTTGGAAAATACTTTGGCAAGAAATAAGAAACTGTCTTTTAAAGGGCCTCTTCAAATCCAAGCAGCGTTCACCTCTGACCCCTGGATTCACACAGCAGAGGAGAAACTGAGATATGTGAGCTGCTGCTATAATAGTTGTGTAATCTCTCTCTTTTCTTTGGGCTGTGCAGACTTCCTTAATAGCATCTTTTATTCCTGCTGTCTTCGCATAGAGGCATTTACTTAACACTCAACTGGTGCACCACTGCCTGTTGAATAACTTCAACTTCTATTTATGCATCCCCCATTATGTGCTGTATATCTTCAAGAATGTTCTTTTACTTAAATGTTTTGTTTTCTGTACAGCTCTTTGGTGTACATGACAGGCGGTGTCAACTTTTTAGCTGAGCCTCCCACCCAAGCTTTAGCAAATTGTCACAGTATAGCTTTTATTTTGCTGTTTGCAAAAGAGGCCTAATTGACGTCTCTAAACAGTGCCTACTCGGGTGTGTAATGCAATTAAAAAAACACAGTCATGAAATCAGCAGCCCATTACATTGTATTATTAATGAACAGCAGAACAAATCAGGGAGAAATTGCCAGTTTAATATTTTTCCAGCCCATCGTTGGCAGAGCATTTATTTATTTATTTTTTGTTATATAATTATCTGGCTGCCCTGCTTGTGGTTTGGCTAAGTAGTTTGCTTTGGATTTAGAAGTAAAAGGTTGTGGTTAAGTTTTTTGGTATACCCGACCACTTTTATATCCTTGAATTAAGGATCGTCCATTTTGATGAATGCTGTAATAGAATAATAGAATAGCGGTTCATATGTATTATCTACATGCTTGTTGGTCATCCAGCCAAACTGTCTGCAAATGAGGTTTCAGTGAATAGTTAATGTTTATTTAAGATTTAACTTGTTTTTGTTAGGCTTTGGTTTTAATTTATATTTGTGTGTTTGTTTCTTTTTATATTGTTTTTCATTTTGTTTGTTGTTTTGGTTGTTGTTTAGATTTTCTTTGTTGATTTTTGTTTGGCTTGGCTTTGCTTGGTATTGTTTGCTCTGTTTTTGTTGTTTTTTTCTCTCTGGTTTGTTTTGTTTTTGTTCATGATTCTGTTTATTTTGTTTGTTTTGTTTTTGCTTGTGTTTTTTTTTTCAGTTTGGTTTTGTTATGTTTTTTTTTTGTTTTTCTTGATGGTTTTGCAGCCAGGAAGTTTACAAATTATGTTTTGGTGAGAAAATTATCTGTTTATTTAATGTTTGCAAAGGAGTATATTTTTATTTACAATTTGGTTTTGGCTTTGGTTTTAATTTATATTTGTTGGTTGTTTTTTATGTTGGTTTTAGCTATTGTTTTGTTTATTGCTTTGTTTGTTGAGTTTGTTTGGTTTTGCATTGCTTGGCTTGGTATTGTTTGTTTTCTCTGTTTTTGTTTTTTACTTTGTTCAGTTTTTGTTTTCAGGTTGGTTTTGGTTTTATTTTTGTTAGTTTTTTTTTTCCAGTTATAGTTGTTTTTGCTTTTAGTCTTCTTTCGTTTTTGTCTCTGTTTAGTATATGCACCAGAATTGGCAGCAGGTTGAATTAGACGTCAATTGTTATTTAGAATTTACAAATTTTTTTAACTACATTTTGGTAAAAAAAAAAATTTAAAAAAAAAAAAAAAAATATATATATATATATATATATATATATATATATATATATATATATATATATATATATATATATATATATATATATATATATATATATATATATAAATTTTTTTTTTTTTTTTTTTTTTTCATTCATTTGCTTTACGGCTTTTAGTCTCTTTATTAATCCGAGGTCGCCACAGCGGAATGAACCGCCCACTTATCCAGAATATGTTTTACGCAGCGGATGCCCTTCCAGCTGCAACCCATCTCTAGGAAACATCCATACACACTCATTCACACTTATACTCTACGGACAATTTATCCTACCCAATTCACCTGTACCGCATGTCTTTGGACTGTGGGTTATATTTGCTGCTGTTCTGCAGAAACATATGACAACAATTACAATCATTCGTTTAAATTTCTAATCATATCTAACAGAGATTAAGAACTGTTTGTGTGCCCTATTCTCTTTGAAGCTCATTTAAAACTTTAACCTATTACAAAACTTAGAAGGAATATTTGGCTTCCAATTGATTAATAAATATAAGAAAGAATAAATGTCTATTGTAAGAAAGACTGTCACTGACATGCAGAGCAAACAGTACAATGATTAACTAAAACATGTTATCCAGCAAACTCAAACAACAGACTCATCTTTATGCTCATAAAAGTTACACTCCTGCTCTGCACTTGCTCCCTGCAGCCGAGAGAAGGAAGAAGAGAGAAAATAGTGCCACCCCGGGCCAGCGGTATTCATTAAGATACCATAAAGCTTGTCACATTAATCATCTTAGTCCAGGCCCAAAAATAAAAATGCTCAAGCCATCTCTCTCTCCTCTTTTTTCCCCTCTGCATTTTGTCTTTCGCCTACCTTCCTCGATGCCCCATTTTAGCGTGCTTTAGGGGCCCTCAGTTCTCTTCATGTTAAATTAAAAGCGCTGTCAACCCAGCCTCCCCGGGTGTTTGAACATTTCCTCATTTATGTACCGTAAAGTCATCATTCTTTCTCCCATCTTATTTTTCCTATGGCTTCATACCACATTGGTGGTGGAAGTATCGGGGGGCTTATGACATTACCAGTGCCACCCATAGTAGTGATGGATCACTTTAGCTGCTCTGTATGTTAAATCATTATTCAAATTCAATTCATGTATAATCAGAATATTAAATGGGTGACAAAAAGGAATCCTGATGCATTGGCTAATAAAAAAATGTAAACCTTCACATGTTGTTTGCTAATGTCTAGATTGAGAGCTTGGTGTGATGGGTTTCTCTGACATGTTTGCACTTGTAGGTATCATTTATTCAGAATCTAGTCTTCTGTGTGGAGAGGGCGTACCGTGTGCCAGACTTTGGCATGTGGGAACGAGGAAGCAAATATAACAATGGAAGCACAGAACTCCATTCAAGGTGAGTTTTGTCACTTCTTTTCTTTTCCCTTCTATAGCTTTGTCATTAAATTATCCTGATACATGACAAGTTTTGGAGATAAAAACAATATGTCTAGATGATGGTATAGTTATTTTAATGTGTCTTACTGATCATATATAATAGCAGTTAATGAGTTTAATTTGTTTTTTATAGATGTAACTTGTTGATATTAACCAGAATGTTAATTATTTGTGCATAAACAGTTGAAGTCACAATTATTAGCATCCTGATTTAATAGGCCCCCTGCTTATTTTTGTTCTGTAGACCATCAAACAAATATAGCTTAAAGGGCTGATAATTTTAAAATGTTTTTTTTTTTAAATAAAACCTGCTTTTATTCTAGTTGAAATAAAACAAATAAGACTTTCTCTACACGAAAATATAATATCAGACATACTGTGAAAATGTCCATGCTCTGTAAACATCATTTGGGAAATATTTCAAAGTTAGAAAAAATTCAAAGGGGGGCTAATAATTCTTCAACTGTATATGTGACTTTTGATCATTTTTCCAGTATAATAATCTGTAAAAACACTAATAATTTTCAGTGATGTGTGATAAATATCCATTTTTCAAACTGCACATTATAATTTATTTCTACATTTACTTGTAGCATTTAAAATAATTAGTTTGTGTTGTCTTTAATTTTTAGTGTTTGTAATTTGTTTTGAAAAAATAATATAGATTTTTAAATAAGATTTTATAATATCAGCTGCTCTTTCCATGTGGTTGGATAATTTGCCTGTGTGTGTGTGTGTGTGTGTGTGTGTGTGTGTGTGTGTGTGTGTGTGTGTGTGTGTGTGTGTGTGTGTGTGTGTGTGTGTGTGTGTGTGTGTATATATATATATATATATATATATATATATATATATATATATATATGTCTGTGTGTGTGTGTGTATATCGGCACAGTGACTTTATACAGCCGTTATACAGAAATTGTGTTCGTACAACAGTTAGACGGCATTATCATGTATTAAAAAAGAAAATCACATGGAGAGTCTCAAAAATTATTTCAAAACAGCAGAAACCGTTGTTGGCAAAGTCACTTAGAGCTAGTATTTGAATGATTCTCAGCGTAATGTCTAAGGTGATGACAAAGCAGGTGATTTTGCTCACCTTTTAAGATTATAAGGCTGAACGGCATGAAATGCCATCAGTTTGCTGAAATGTCATAGTTTTTCTCTGTTGGAATTGGGAGATCACAATATTTAACCCCGAAAAAGCCAAAGAAAAGCAAACACTACCAGATTACTATGGTATAAATACAGAACTATAACCTACAAAAGAGAAATCGGCTTAGAATGTCACTTACCTGATTTGTAATGATAATATAAATATATTATAATATAATTCTTCTCTAAGGGCATACTATGCGGTCTTTGTTGCCATCTTGTGGCTTAACATCAACCGTCTTTGCTCTGCTCAGTATGACAGGCTGATGGATGCCGAGGTGCTGTATCTACGAAATTATAAAGATTTAAAATAGGCACTATCCTCATAAATAAACTGTATAGTTGCAATCTAAACAACTACATTCTCATTTAAAAAAAAAAAATTGTCCCACAGTTGCAATATTTGTCAAACTGTAGTGAGTTTATTCATTCTGTTATTAATAACAGATGGCTATCAGCCAATTAGACTTGAGAGCCTGACAGAACTGTTGTATAAAATTTTTATATCAGCTCATCCATATTCATGTTAAATGCTGATTGTCTTGGGCAAAGTATTTAATTTTAAAATTTAGCTGTGTAATTTAATTTTAATCAAAACTTAAAATGGCACAGAACATTAGTTTCTTTTCTAAACCTGTATTTATTCTCAAAGTACTTCTTTTGCTCAGTATGGAGTAAAGCAAATGTTTGCTTGCCACTCGCATTAATGCATCTGAGCCCCTGGAACAATGTGAGAATGTTTCAGCTCATGTTGAGGATGTTATAGATTGGAGCGTGTTTTGAGGACCCTCCAGAAAGGGTGGCACTTTATTTCACCTCCTCTGGTTGATTCCATGAGTGAATAAACTCTAACTGAGAGGACTCACATAGAGAAGCTGCTATCTGCCCAATGCAGAAGTGATTCTCAGCGCTCTGCAGACAGCGTGGACTGTGGCTTTGCCCAGACAATATGCTTTTTTAGAAGAGCAAGTCGATAGGCAGTGACTCCAGCACATTACTCTGCCTCTCTTTCATAACCAGCCTCAATAATGATTCTCTCAATCACGGGTTCCTTATCTTGAAGTCACAGCATCCCCACTGAGCCAATTAGAGTATTGACTTCTGCTCTTTGCACTTTTAACTGAATGAAGAATCTAGTTTAGCATTTTAAGCAGGTATGGAAATATTTTATAATGATCAGTTTATGATTCACCACTCAGTTGTCGGTCAAGCAGGGGAGAGCTGGTATAATTGGTGTAATAATATATATTGGTGTAAAAATATATATTTCTATTTCATTTTAATCACTTTGTTCACTTTTTCAGAAAGTATGTAGCTTTAACGTTTGTGCTGTAATTATAAAACTGGAAGTGTAAATGGTAAAAACATTAATAATGTTACAAAAGTTTCTATTTCTAATAAATGTTCATTTCTAAACATTATATTCAGAGTATCCTAAAAAGTATCACTGATTCTGCAAAAGCATTAAGTAGCACAAATATTTCTAACATTGATAATACAGCAGGTATACTTCACCCAAAACTGGAATTTCTCTCAACATTTACTCATCCTCCTCACTCAAACCTGTTTGAGTTTCATTCTTCTGTTGAAAACAAAATAAGATATTTTAACAAAAGCTGGAAACCCCTATTGAATCCCATATAGTACAGTGTTTATGCTAGGAATTTTTCCAGCTGTGGCAGCAGCTTTGTCTTTTACACAAATCTACCAACTACCTATGGCGTTATTTCAATGACAAATGAAGAAATGTCATGAGCGCAGTATTACAATTTGAGATCGCATTTATGCAATACGAGCATGCAAATCTCTTTGCTTGTCTACCAGTTTCCTCTGCTCGTGCACAAAACTTTTGCACTCTCTCAAATATACGCTGCTCAAGTGCAGATTTTCTTGTGCGCTCTCAAATAAACTCTGCTGAAGCGAGTTTTAGCGCGTTTATGTAGTGAGTATGTCTCCAGCATTTATAAGATTTATATTGCTAGGAATAATTATGAATCTCTCCAAGAGACCTACTGACCGGCATTAATGCATCCTGAAGTAAAGTAAAAGGGCAATAAACTCCAGCAAGATAAAGTCATTGTATGCAGAACCACAGACCTTTATCTGTAAATAAAGTATAATTATGGAAACTGTGTTTGTCTTAACTGATAGCTAAGTCGTCATCTTAAGGGTTAAACAAATAACGCACAGCACTATTACGGTTACAGTTGTGCTGTTATAATTCACTTACCTTTTAATGCGTTTTGGTGTGATTATTACCCGCTATTAAAAAAACAACAATGACTGAATGTTGTGAATGAGAAGCTGTAATGTAGCTGTGAATTTTGGTTTGGCACCCCGCCATGCAGCGGAAAACAATGTAGTATTTGTTTTACTACTATAAAAAGTCAGTGGTTACAGTTGTTCAGCTTTCTAGAAAATATCTTCTTTTATGTTTAGAAGAATAAGGGAAACATAAGAAGGGCATACAGTATAAATACTACTGTAATGGAGGCTTGTTAGCGAAGTACTATGCAGGTCAACCTCACTCCTCTGACCTCTAAAGGTGCTCTAGCGACAGACACTATACTGTAAGCCATGGTCTTTAACCTCCTTGTTGAAGAAACTGACTCCCATACAAAGAATTGACTATACAATCCCAGCTCAGACCAGGTTGGGTGCAGTAGGACCAGTGGGTTACACATGGGGCCTCATCTGGGATAGGAGTGAGGTTTAGTGGGATGAGTGTAACGGAGGCCAGTTTGCGAAGTGCTATGCAGGTAAACCTCTATGTAGGTAAACAACTAAATTTATTACATAACCGATATAACATTATAACTGATCATGCTCTACTAAAGATTGCAGTAATAGCTGCTAAAAATGTAGCCTTGCCATCACATGAGTAAATTGGCGATTAATAAATGGCAGTAATAGTTTTCAGTGATAGTTTTTTGATACAGATCTCTATTCTAATTTTGAGAAGTGAATGCAGCTTTAAATCTATGTAAATGAGTCTTATTCACAAGACTTAGTATTGTGCTGTAATGTAATTTTATGCACCTAAGACAAATTTTTGTCCCTTAATGAAAACCTTTACATTTATCAGATGACTTAAATTTGCCACATTGTTAAAATCATTGAGCCATTATTATCTTTATAAGATAATAATGTTATTATCTTATTTATAGTAAGTGTTATAGTCTATACTGGCTTAGCTTGGCTACTTCAAAAAAAGCTTGTTCTCTCAGAATATCATAAATAAAATTATTCATTTTAACAAGTTGAAGCAAGTACAAATATGTTTCTCATAAGTAATTTATGGTTTTCTGCAAACAAGATTATCCTGTGTACAGAATAAACAGTTGCTGCATTGCTATGGAAGAAGTTCAGAATGAGATATGTGATCATTTTTATATAAGTGTAATAAAGATTGCAATTAGATGTCGCTTTAGTGTTTTTAGAGGCAACATTCTTAGATTCCAAAAAAAAAAAAAAAAGATGTTGCGAATAGTCACTAAACTCCTGAGGGCTGTAATTCAGGACTACTCTAGAGGGCTGATTAAAACTTTCTGTTGCAATTCTGTCGCAAACGTTCAGTTTAATTAGAAGGAGAATAAAAATATTTCACTTAATCACCAATACAGAACCCACTTTTCAGCATTAATAAAAACTTTGAACAAACATATTATTCGTGTCTCTTTTTATACCTTGTCTAGCTAAGATTTGGGTCAAGCTTGAGTGTAAGTATAACATAGTCTTTCTGCATCATTGTCAGAATTTACCAATATATCTGGGTCTCCCTTCTGTCTAGGCATAAAATCAATAGTGCCTTAGCCTTATGTAGTTTGATTGTGATCACAGCTGATGGTTTGGTTGGGACGCACGAGGCAGACCTGGATTCTACCGTGTTCTTTTCAATTTAGAATTACTCCCAATGCCTTTCAGTTTGCTCGTTTTCTGCATTTTCGCTATTGATTTTCTTCGCCGAGAGCAATTGGATACTTTTTTTTTTTTATTGCTCAGCACACCTAGCTCTAATCGTGTGCTCTAATCGTATGCTTCACAAGAGTGAGTGGCTGAAGAAGCAAAAATGACAGAAATTATTAGCTTTGTTTAACCTCAAAGGAGTCTTTCATGGATAAAACAGCTTTAGATACCAGCACCTGAAAAGGAACAGAACTGGGTTTAATGAGAGTTTGGTTCTCTGTTTGCAAAAAAAGTATCTACTTCAATATTCATTTGTCCTAATAAGATGGGGCTCTGTTGTGATCTGATCTGTTCTCTTCTAGCTCGGTGGGACTTGCCAAAGCAGCTCTGGAAGCCATCAATGGATTCAATCTGTTTGGAAATCAGGTATTGCTGACAAAGCTTATTGCTTAACGTGATTATACTAACAAAAATCTACATTCTGTCCTAATTTATTCACCTGCCCTAATTCCGGATTTAAAATTTAGTACTTTTTGTCCAGTGGGAAACCAATTAGTAACTGTAACTGATAAACCTTTGAGGACAGATGTGTTGTACATTGTTGTTCACAAGTTGGTAATCAATTGCAGATAAATTTGTAGAAGAAAGAGAACCAAAGCTTATTTCATTCACATAAAACAACAAAAATGATTCTTTGGAAAACAGAGAGACCACTTAGAAATTCTCTGGATTTACAATTAATTAGTAAATCCAAACAAAATGCTCTAAATTACATTTTTTTTTTTTTGGAATCTTTATAGATTAGTACCAATATTTGTCACGTATTACAATAAGGTTTCATTAGTTAATGTATTTACTAACATGAACTAATTATAAACAATTCTTCTACAGTGTTTATTAATCATAGTTCAACCTTTACTAACCCACTATTAACATCCAAAGTCATGCTTGTTAACATCAGTTAATGCACTGTGGGTTAACATGAACTAACAATGGACAACTGTATTTTCATTAAGTAACGTTAAATAACATGAACAAATACTGTAATGGATGTATTATTCATTGTTTGTTCATGCTAGTAAATGCATTAACTCATACAACCTTATTGTCTTACCCACATTTTACTCAAACCCATATCAGTTAAATCCAGTAAATGCACATTTTGGTGTATGTACTAAAGGAGGCATTGTTTATACAAGTCATTTCTAAAATTATTGTCTTTTGTAGTTCTTTCTCTTATTCAAAGCCAGCAAGTACACAGTCTTGTTTGTTGTGATTTTATCCGTTCAAAAATTTTCCTATATTCATATTTCACTATCCTTTGCTTTAAATTGAAGCTTTATATCACCTTGTTGCTGATTTGATTTGGTTAATGGCTTATAATGGCATTAAAAATTTAAGCCATATAATGAAGCGATATAATGTAGGGTTCAAGCATTTAAGGACTTTTGACACTAACGCCGATTAGGTCTTTGACGAGCCAAAATGTATGGCTGACACTAAAACTCATCCACAGTGGACATAATGTTGACACACAGACCAAAGATTTAAAGAGCACTTATGATGAAAATCATCTTTGGGAAGCTGTTTGGACAAAACTGTGTGTAGGTTTAATGTGTCCGCAGTCATATTGGAGTGATGGAAACACAGTAAGTCTCTTTTTTTTGTAATTTCCTGACATTAAAATAGGATCCAAATCCTAATTTCTGTCCGCAACAAGACGTAGGAGTGCCGTTTTCCCGCCCACCTAATTGATTGACAACCACATATTAACATGTCTCCATAGTAACGTGTAAAATCATACCAAGACAGGATATGTGCAAAGCAGCTGGGATTAAAAGATCTGTTCAGCTCTTTGTGATCATCAATCATCATCAAATGTGATCAAGAATGAGTTTTACAAGTTTAAAATGTTTTTAAAACATTGCATGTTTGTAATTAATTACAGTCATTTTACCGTCTTTATCACCACAGCCGCATGTCAGTACAATTATAAAAGAAAATGCTTCAATCCCGGTTTGTGAATGTTAAATCTGGTTTATTTTGTACATTAACATAACCGATATTCATACAACAGTGGACATTAACGTGTATCCTGTCACATTCGCCATGAAAAACCAGTGCAAAGTTAATCGTGTGTGTTGTGTTTATATGTGTGTGTCTGTGTGTGCTTGAACTTTTTAACGACATTGTGTGTGACTCATCATTGCAACTCCACTACAAATACATCAAATAATCATTGGGAAGTTCTTATTGTAGTATTTCTCACAAACGGTACGTGAGATCTGCTTCCTTGTCAATGTGCTGTTTTATCTGATGCAGCCGAGGTGGAGATTGAGGCACACTCTGACAGGCATGTTTGAACTGTGAGTTGGGAGAACTAGCATTAAAGGCACAAGGGGACAAAAAGCATCTACATGGTGTTCAGAGCAGACAATTACTATGTTCTGAAAGATATAATAAATAATCTGATGGGAAGTTTTGAGCTGAAACTTTACAGACACAAAACACCTTATCATCAATAATAGTCATTAGTCATGCTTATACATATTTTGTCACATGTAGATATTTGTAGATATACGGTTTGGTCTTCCTCTTCCAGATTAAAACTAAAGAAAAATAATAGTAATAAAAAATTTTAACAAATACAATAGGGCTTTAGCACTTCATGCGTGACCCCTTAATTTTATATTGGAAAACATTGTGTGGAAAAATCAGAAGCAGTGCTGCTAAAACATTTGATGAAGACATGAACAATTTTGAAAAGCTTTATGATTGATTTGTATTGATTATTTTATGTTAATTAATTTATATATGTTGTAAGTAAATAAGTGTAAGCTGAACTTTTTCCACCAATACAGTGTTGTGAATTTGTCATCAATAGCTAAAAACAAACTACAAAAGAGGTAATTAAGTCTGTGTGGTGATGGAAGTTGAATTTTTTTGTGAGCCACCTCTTTAATCAGTGAGTAATGAATGCATTTTGAGGAACTGTGTTTAATGTCCCTAAAAGAAAGATTTTAGTGGTTCAAAACAGCTGAAGGACACAGTGTACTAAAGGCTCTCTTTATCTTTATAACAAATAAATGTGTCTGCTTTTGCGCGGGGTCCTAATTCATTGCATAAATGTGTCCATGGGAAGGGGAAAATCAAAACCAAGTGATCAGGATGATTGGGTTAGATTGTGTTTGAGCTATTCGTTTTTGTCAGATTTCCAACTTTAATGGATGGCGAATGCGGCTTCCTTCTATCTGATTTTGGTGCTCTTTTCTTTTTGAAGCAGTCATTAGTGGGATTAATTTGTTTTGGTGTTGAGGGAAAATCAAGATGGCAGTGGGCCACATCCATTATATTTGGTAATGGACCGGAAAAGTGATAACATCCTCAAAGCGCATCCTTTTCGGAAGAAGAAACTCACCTCGGTTCACGCACAACTGAAGGCCCTTCGGATTGCCGTGTTTAATGTATTGGTAACCTTGATTGTTTCTCAGTTGTTTAACAGAAGGACAGACAAGATTTAGAAACATGGGGCAGTTGTGTGGCCACTGTAGTTTTGACCTTTTGCCAAGTTTCTCTCTAATGCTGCTCTCTGTGTTTTGTCATTAGCAGGAAACATGGTGCGATGTATGAAACTGCTTTATGGAAGTAACTGCTGTACACTATGCTGTTGTGAATTAATGGAGGTCTCAAATGGCTGGCTTTGCCATGTGTCTCTCAGTTGGATGAGAGGCATGCTGTGTCATCACGTGGGTCATGTTATTAATGATGGCTCTCACGCTCCATTTTCTCACTCAATGTGGACGTCAAAGCAGGCGCTTTCATGTGTTTGTTTGGAACGGAGCACAGTTATAGCAGGATGAAAGCAGGTAGATTTTTGACGCCATATGTTGAGCTACACATTTCTGTTTTTTTTTTTTCAAATTTTAATTAAAGCGCCATTAGTTTGAAACCATTGTACAAATTCCAGTGCTAAGATTTAAAAGATGTGCTAGATGCTCAGAGTAATTAGTGAGGTATCAAGTGTATCTTTATATTTTTGTTACCAAGTGGTTTATGTC